>NC_048590.1:21015912-21315912 GCF_013265735.2 Oncorhynchus mykiss
AACACAGCCCCTCCCAACCCAACACAGCCCCTCCACAGCCCAACACAGCCCCTCCCAACCCAACACAGCCCAGCCCCTCCACAGCCCAACACAGCCCCTCCACAACCCAACACAGCCCCTCCACAACCCAACACAGCCCCTCCCAACCCAACACAGCCCCTCCCAACCCAACCCAGCCCCTCCCAACCCAACACAGCCCCTCCACAACCCAACACAGCCCAGTCCAAAACAGGCCCCCCTCTTGACTGGTGCCATTTCCAGCAACGTACCACAGCTAAGGGGACGATCCATTAAAACCCTCTCCGTTTCCCTTTTAACATACTACGTATGCTACATCTCTCTTTCCACTCCAACCCACCTCTCTGTTTTTCTTCTTCTTTCTTCCTCTCCCTGCTCTTCCAGTCACAGCACTCTAAACAATAGATAAGGCGCGTGCGTGGCGTGCGTGGCCGGCGTGGCTGGCGTGGCGGGGAGCGTGTGCTAATCCGCCGGAGCTATCGTTGCCTCTGCAGGGGCTTATCTGCATTGTGGAGGAGTGCGAGGCAGACAGTCCCTATCGCACCAAGGCATTAATGTACTGCCGCTCCCCTGGCCATGTCACGATGGAGCGATAAGGCTCTCGATGGAGTCCCGCTCCGCACCTGATCCACGCCGCACCGCACCTTTAAGGGCCCTACGGTGCAGCCCTTACTCTCTCTCTCACACTTCTTCCTTGTCCTCCTTCACTCTTTCCTTCACAGTCTCTTTTTTTTACCTGCGTGTACCCCCTTTCTTTTCTGATTGTATTCTTGTGTTTAATTGTGTGGTGTGGGGAAACTCCCTCCGGTGACCACAGAAGACAAAAAGTAATTAACAGATGTTGTGAAACGGACAACCCCCAAATCAGGCTCTGCACACAGACCCAGAGACAGCGATTCCCTCTAACTGGGAGGGGAGTCAGTCAGACATACACAGCAGTGTTGAAGCATCAGTGTTAAATGCACTCCCTCCCTTTGGGAACCTTGGGATGTGTAATGGTCCTGGACACCATGGGACAGATGTACTCTCCCACCACTGGCCCGCCACCAGAAGAGCTTTATCCGCCATGTCTGGAATGCCATGACATGTCCCACAATTGATTCGAGTGATTTACTGCACACACACATAACCACACACACATAACCACACACACACACACACACACACACACACCCACATAACAACACACACACACACACACACACCCACACACACACACATAACAACACACACACACACACACATAACAACACACACACACCCTAGCCATAGATTGTTCTCTCTGCCATACCGGAGCACCAAGTCTAGGTCCAAGAGGCTTCTAAACAGCTTCTACCCCCAAGCCATATAGACTCCTGAACATCTAATCAAATGGCTACCCAGATTATTTGCATTGCCCCCCCCCCCCCATCTTTTACGCCAATGCTACTCTCTGTTATTATTCATGCATAGTCCCTTTAATAACCCTACCTACACTAGGCTACCCTGGGGTGGCAGGGTAGCCTAGTGGTTAGAGCATCGGACTAGTAACCGGAAGGTTGCAAGTTCAAACCCCCAAGGTTTGAACAAGGTACACATCTGTCGTTCTGCCCCTGAACAGACAGTTAACCCACTGTTCCTAGGCCGTCATTGAAAATAAGAATTTGTTCTTAACTGACTTGCCTGGTTAAATAAAGGTTAATAAAAAATACCTCGACTAACCGGTGCCCCCTCACATTGACTATTGTTATTTTACTGCTGCTCTTTAATTACTTGTTCTTTTGATTTCTTATTATCTGTATTATTTTTTTAACTGCATTGTTGGTTAGGGGCCATTTCACTGTAATGTCTACTACCCCTGCTGTATTCGGCGTATGTGACTAATAACATTTGATTTGATGTGCATTCTCTTTTCACATGTAGACACAAGATCACGTCATAGTGACACACACACACACACACACTTGTCTTGTTTCCAGAGAACTCCATGACTCTGTGTCTGTATCAGGCCTCAGGAATTCATAAACAGAGTGGGCCTTGTCAGGCCTGAGCGTAACATCCACTCCTCAGAAACAGGAAGTGTTGATGACTAGCCGTGTCATGAAGCCGGGCCGGGCTACACACTGATCGCTCATGTGTCTGTCCTGACCTTTACGCGCCACACATTACATACACCACATACACCACATACATCACATACACCACATACACCACATACACCACAGTAACAATGGACACGTCTCGCTAGGTCATAACGACATCCGGTAATACACGGGCCTAACTTCAAGCCAGAACGCAGCGAGAATCACAGAGGCGTGGATCAAGACGTGCGCTTTGCTACGGCGGAGGTAAGAGTGAAGTACTATCACACGGATGGTTTTGTCCGTCTGGGTGGAACAACGAGGGGCTTTAATAGTAGAGGATGTCTCTGGAACTACGCGGCTAATTAGGACTAAAAATATCAAGGCGTCTCGTAGAAACCGTTTTTTTTTTTTTGAGGACGATGACATTAGCCGGCAAGCCGTAGACGGATAAGTCCATTTTATAGCGCGGCGTCCAAGGCGTTTCAACGAGCCACAATGCTCTTACTGTTTTCATTCTTTGTTTTTGAAATGTTACACTGTCGTCTGGGTGGGTGCATTTGACTGGTGGCTAATCAACACCATCCGTCCACTTTCTCTCCAGACCTTCCACCCCTGTCAGTCAGTGGAGCGGGAGGGAGTTGATACGACTATATTATACTTGACTCAGTTGGCATAGCCTGGCAATTTTTACTCACGTCGTCAAACGCATACGGAGGGCCATTCACTTTGACAGTTAACATGAAGACTCAGTAAAAAAAAGAAAAAGTTAAACGTGTCGAGGTCATGTGATCACATTTTTAAACAGTAATTGGCGCTACTGATTATCAAGCCAGAGTTGAAAAGATCTGTTCAATTGTCCAGCTTATTATGGTCAGTGAATCAATTCCTTTCGCGTTAACCATGTTTTATTGACTCTATCGCCCAGTGAGCTAATGAAAAGAGGTCTGCTCTTTGGTAAGAAGGTAGTTTTCATGTGGCTATTACAGTTGGACAAATCAAAATGGTAGTTGTTTTTCCTGTCTGGGTCTGGTGACATTGTTGAATAGGTGGGATAGAGAGCGAGTGAGTGCGAGAGAGAGAGAGAGAGAGAGAGAGAGAGAGGAGAGAGAGAGAGAGGGGAGAGAGAGAGAGAGAGGGGAGAGCGAGGAGAGAGAGGAGAGCGAGGAGAGAGAGAGAGAGAGAGAGAATGCGTGCGTTGCTTGTAGCCCGAGGCGTGCCTTTGGGCTAAAGTCTTTTGGAGACAAGGTAAAGCGGTAGAGGCTACGGGACGTTGCCATTCCCACACACTATTATGACTGGCCCCTTCTTTCACCAGCTGTGTGGAGAGAGCACTCAGCTCCACTACGATATGCCTTGATTATCTTCTAGAACGTAAAAAAAAAGAAGAAAAAAAGTCTGGAATTATTATGAGAACCGACGAGAACCGACGGGACGTCAAAACACAAGAGACACGTGCAGATCAACGAAGGGTTATGGGGGATATGAATCACACTGTAAACCTCTCTCTATAGTCACAACACACAGCCCCAGAGGATCTTCGGCTATGGGAGTTTACACATGAACGTTGGGCAACACCGTGGTAGAAAAATAACATTAGAGAGCATGCCGGTTCAAGGAGAATGAGCTGTGTTGTTCTCTGGCTCATCCGACGGAACACGAGGGACTAGGAAGCGCTGGGAAAAAAACAGGGGATGGACAAAGAGAGAGAATGAGAGGAAGGAGAGAGAACCCAAGGGAGAACTGGTGTAGTAGGCAACCTGAGCTCAGATCACCTAAAGCAGGGATCATCAACTAGATTCAGCTACGGACGGTCAGGGGTCCGGGAACATAATTACAAATCATTTATAGACCGCAAATTGACCACAAGTGGCTCAGACTAAAACATAATCATTTCAAACCTGGCTTTCATTTGTATATGATCATACCTCTCTATCATGTATCAATACTTTAAAATTCACTTGGAGATAATTTTCTGGTGTTTTTAGAGTATTTTATATCCCCCCAAAACATTATTTATTTGTTTATCATTTTTTTGCTCAGAAAACATGATGGGCCAAATAAAATCACCTGCAGGCCAATTTTGGTCTTTCCTGACCTAAAGTCGCTGGGCCCCTGAGTCTAGGAGGGCTCTGATACCTGGGTCAGACAAACAAACACACATAAAATCAAGCCAACGCGTTATGTAAGTAGTTATACAAACACGCATGCTGAACACACGCAATATCACGTTATGTTTTCCCAACACCTCTCCAAACTCCTGCCTGCCGTGAGCCTGTGGATCCACACACCTCCACAGATGTAGGGGCCAGGATCCTATAAAGGCAGAGGCAGGCAGGCAGTTCCACTACAGGCCCCCTCTACTGGGCCCCAAGGGTCACTGCAGGGCCCTATCTCTACTGCACTGGTCTGCCTGTCTGTCTGTGGGTGGGTGGGTGTGTGTGTGTGTGGGTTCTTACAAGTGTGCAATTTATTTAATGTACCTTACAGTGCATATCATAGGCAAAATGGAGAGGTTGTGTTAACAGCATAAATTTGAAGAGCCCCACTTTAAACCCCACATTTAACGAGGTTGTCCCCTTCTCTCGCTTTCTCTCTCTCTTTCTATCTCCCTCTTTCTTTCTCTCTCTCTTTCTATCTCCCTCATTCTTTCTCTCTCTCTCTCTCTCTCTCTCTCTCCCTCGTTCTTTCTCTCTCTCTCTCTCTCTCTCTCTCTCTCTCTCTCTCTCTCTGTCTCTCTCTCTCTATCTCCCTCGTTCTTTCTCTGTCTCTCTCTCTCTATCTCCCTCGTTCTTTCTCTCTCTCTCTTTCTCTCTCTCTCTCTCCCTCGTTCTTTCTTTCTCTCTCTCTCTCTCTCTCTCTCTCTCTCTCTTGTCTCTCTCTCTCTCTTTTTCTATCTCCCTCTTTCTTTCTCTCTCTCTTTCTATCTCCCTCGTTCTTTCTCTCTCTCTCTTTCTCTCTCTCTCTCTCTCCTTCGTTCGTTCTCTCTCTCTCTCTTTCTCTCGCTCTCCCTCGTTCTTTCTCTCTCTCTCTCTCCCTCTCTCTCTCTCCCTCGTTCTTTCTCTCTCTCCCTCGTTCTTTCTCTCTCTCTCTCTCTTTCTCTCTCTCCCTCTCTCTCTCTCTCTCTCTCCCTCATTATTTCTCCCTCTCTCTCTTTCTCTCATCTGCCAGCCTTTTATTTCTCTCCACTTTCGAGCCAATCTTCTTTTAATGGAATTAGAACCTGTGCCACTGACTGTCATCAGCACTCACTCACTCCTCTCCTCTCCTTCACTGTGGAGAGAGAGAGAGAGAGAGAGAGAGAGAGAGAGAGAGAGAGGGAGAGAGAGAGAGAGAGAGAGAGAGAGAGAGAGAGAGAGAGAGAGAGAGAGAGAGAGAGAGAGAGAGAGAGAGAGAGAGAGGGAGAGAGAGAGAGAGAGAGAGAGAGAGAGAGAGAGAGAGAGAGAGAGAGAGAGAGAGAGAGAGAGAGAGAGAGAGAGAGAGAGAGAGAACCCTCCAGCTTCTCTTTTTGTTTTATCCAGGCAACCCAGACCAAGTGCTAGCAAGGGTCATGTCTTTATAATTATCTCTCCTGCCTTTTGATTAATTATTCCGTCTGACAATAGCGTGTTTATAATGCTTTTCACCTGCCGGCGCTGATTGACAGCGTCTCTGTCTGATTCAAAGCAAACAGCTGCTGCCATGATTGCCTAGCAACCAGGAGGTGATGGATGAGTCTCAAAGATGGATGGCCACAATAAATCATGTCTCCTGCTATAAAACTGGAAAAAGAAAGAGAGGAGGGGGAGAAAAATAGCACAAAACAAAACAGCCTCTCTCTCTCTATCTCTCTCTCTCCTAGTGTGGAGGGCAGGGTTGAAGCCCTCTCCTCTGCCTGACCCTGTCTCGTTCCTTCGCTCCTCTCCTCTCCTCTCAGGAGTCCAGTTCTTCATGGCAGGAAGAAGACCAGAGGAAAATAAATGGCATAGAGGGTGAGTAGGCTTTGCGAAAAATGTTGGTGTGTGATGAGGTAACCTCTCAAGAGAGAGACCAGCTATCACTAGCTATCTCTCCTGTGGTCTGACTTTGGCCTGGGGAGGCGCTTGTTGACATGGGGAGGGGCTTGTTGGCATGTGGGGAGGGGCTTATTGATATGCAGGCAGACAGCAAGAAAACCCAGCTGGAACAATGATGGCTGACTACAAACATAAGATTACTTTTATTGAATCCAACACTAGGCAAGATTATAATTCACCCTGAAATGGCATTGTGCTTAACAGCTATTACAACAACATTGTACAGTACCTGCATTGTACACACCTAGGTTGATAGGGGGAAAAACACCTGTCCTCCGCTTGCTCTTAAATAGTCCGGTCTAAGGAATGAAAACATTTTACCATATCCGAAAAATATTCAAAATAAACCATTACAAGTGCTCAAAATGTAGTCTATCCACATTATTGTGAGTTTATGAGGCTAACTAGCACAGTCAGCCGTATTTCTTCCTAATGGGCCACAGCTGTTCGACGAGCTGCCCCGACGATGGCCACCTCATCTCACTAGTCTGGCGAAATAAAAACCAAAAACCTCCTGTAAAACAACACAAATACACAGGAAGGAAGCTAACTAGAAAGATAGAGCCGTTTCGAAACAAGGGTTACCCAGGGCGAGGAGCGAGGGCCACGTCCAACATTAGCTGTTTTTTTTCTTCTCTTCTCCACCTGACCGCCATTGGTTTTATTTTTACCCTTTCGGGCAAAAGTAGGCAGTGAGGCGCATTAGGAGTGAGCGAGCGCTGCTCCTCTGGTATCTGGTAACAAACAAGGATCTGGCTGACCCATCCATCACTGGGCCCATGTCCTGGGTCTAGCACTCAGTCCCCTCTTCGCCAAAGCTCAGGTTACAGCTTTACACGGCCAGTCTAAATAATATTCAAAATGATGAATGACACAGCCAGCCTCATATCCATCATCAATCTATTTTTTTTTAAGGAGCATCCATCTTCAGTAACGCTCCTTTGAATCATGGGAAAGCGAGAGAGCTCAGATTCACTGGCGTAACCCCCAAGAGAGCGAGAGAGGGCTGAATGGCAAGAAGCCGGGGCCTTGAGTGATACCTGTCAACCACGGGGCCCGGGGACCGGGACAAAGAAGCACTGGGACATGTGTGGGAGCAGGGACTCAGAGAAGAGCAAAGACACACATAGATGCACAAACACACACACACACACACACACACACACACACACACACACACACACACACACACACACACACACACACACACACACACACACACACACACACACACATATGCAATTACATTATGATAGACTACACATGCAGAATCCATATACACACACACACCCATATTTACAGGAAACACATGGACACACACACATACAAACACATGCATTAACACATGAAATACTAACTTAATTCCGAACAAGTCCACTACCAAACTAAGTGCATTATTTTTAAACACATACTGTATGTCTACAAACACACACTATCTTCCTCCCACCTCGAGCACAACACAAAGTCCCCCTCCCATCTCACACATAGGGGTTAGGGAATGTAAGAGGCGAGTCGGAGCACTACTGGAATTATAGTGCTGTTCCCCTTCACTCCTAACCTCTCTCTCCACACCCACAGCCCCCCCCCCCATCCCACTTTCGGCTTTACATTCCCCCTCCCCTCCTCTCTCCCTCCTCCGCCCCCTCAGAGGCGTGGACGCCCAGGCTCCTCTCTAAGGGAGGAAGACAGCCCCTCACACAGGGCTCTGGCAAAGGCCCATTTGATAAATGACACACGTCATTCTGTCAGGAGAGAAGGGTGGGTCCATGATGTATGACCATGCCGACGAGGGGAGGAAATCAACTGTTTGGCATGGAGCAGCTACTCTCCCTCCACCACAGCTCTGTTTCAGATCTCCTAAAAGACCCGTCCGGCTAGCCTTGTGTGTGTGTGTGTGTGTGTGTGTGTGTGTGTGTGTGTGTGTGTGTGTGTGTGTGTGTGTGTGTGTACGGACAGAGAACAGGCTGCCCTTCTTTCCCTTTGACTCTTCCCCCCCAAACTCTCCCTTTCTCTGTCTCTCTTTCTTTCTTTCGCTCTCTCTGTCTGCCCTTCTCCCCGTTCCTTCTCCCTGTGTCCACCCCCCCCCCCCCACCAGAGCTACAAACAGGAAGAGTGTAGGGACGGAAGGAATAAAAAAACTGAAAATAAAGAGGACTAGAAAAAAAGCTAGCTCAGTAGCAAGAGGGCAGTTATATCAATCAAAGTCAACTTCGGCAACAACAATACTACCATTTCAAATAAAATAGCTATCTCAGACAAACGACCGTAACATGGGGATGGAAACCCGATCGGCCAAACTGTTCTTCTCATAAGAGAAAGGATCTACTTTTTTTTCCCTCCTACAATTTTTTCCCCCTACTCCTCTATCTCACGCTCACCTCTTTTCTTTTTCGACACACAAGCGAGGGCCCTGACATCTGCAGAGTTCATTTAAAGAGAAAAAAATATGTGTCAGAGGAGTGTGACGCCCCCCTCCTCGTACACCCCCCCCCCCCTTGCTCGGTTTCATTAGCTCACTGGCAGGGTGGCACTTCTCAAGCTCATTACAGGGGAAGGATTTATGGAGCAGAACCCAATGGCGAAGAAAAGGCATCTGTCAATAATTGCAGGGAGCAGCACTCACATCTCGAGAAGCTTTGAAATCTCATTAGGTATGCAGTTATCAGGCATAAAGATCAAAACCATGACTCAACTCCGACAGAATCCTACCAAGAAACATTAATTAGCAACAGGCCTGCAGTATAAAATAAAACAGACTTCCTCCCTCTCTCTCTCTCTCTCTCTCTCTCTCTCTCTCCTTCTCGCACCTGCCTGCCTTTGCCAAGGAGAGAAAAACCCGACCCCTTTCCTGTTACTTAAATGCACACACACACATAGGTGTATAAGCAGAAACACACACGTGTAAACACCCAAATCACTGCCCCGTTTCAGACCACCCCCCCCTGCCTTTCCTGACCCCCCACCCCCTCCCCCCCATTACAAAAAATTAAAGGGGAGGATAATTTCCAGCATCTGAGACTGATCAGAACATGAAACAGGGGGAGGGAGGGAGGGAGACGAGGCGTTTGAGGCTGTCTCTTGGCTTCGGAGGAGAGGAGAGAGGAGAGAAGAGGAAGAGGCTGTCATGCCTGAGAAGGATGTCCTGATTACGTGGGCCTCTACGGCTCCCCTGCCTTTCATCCCCGACACCATCAAAAACAGCCTCCGTGTCACCCGCCTGACTGATGGCTGCCAGTCTCGCCTGGCCCCTGTCAGAGCCCCACCGGGAAGGAGGACAACCAACCAAAGCTACGCCCAACACAAAGACAACCAAAGTTCCTCCATCCCCACCGCCCACACCCATCGGCTGGCTCACCCCAACTGAGGGAAAGAAGAAACCCAGACCTGGAGTCTGGCCCAAACGACACTCAGAACCCCCCCCCTCCATCTCGTCCTCCCCGGCCCCCTCCATCTCGTCCTCCCCGGCCCCCTACCTCTCCTCTCTGTGCACCCCTGTCCCTCCTCGACATGACAACAACACAGGCAGGGATTACTCCACACTCCCATATTTTACTGCATAGGGCTGCTGGGAGATTTAATCCCCCGTGTAGCTGCCAGGCTCCTGAAGACTGGCCCGACACACACATCACACAAAGAGCCATAGTATCGCTGAGAGGAGAGAAAAGTAGGGTGGGTGGGGGGAGAGAGGAGAGGACAACCCAGACATACAGAGAGAATTTCAGCCGGATAATACACTAGTCTGCCTTGGGAAAGTTCAGCCAGCCAAATTTGGGGGACGTGTTTTATACTCTACTGAGGAGGAGCATAAAATATATCTGTTTCTCCGCAGAGGAAGTGCAAAGATCCCACAAACTCTCTAAATTTCCTGTTTCCTCAAAAATGTGCCTAGAAGAGAAGCCGATTCCCTTGGTGCTCTGGTGCAGGCCCGATAGCGAATCAGGCTTCACAGTGGGAGTTTTGTAGAGCAGTGGCTGAGCTCTACCCAATCACTCCACTAGAATAATGACAATATCTCCTGCACATTGAAATAGCAGCGCTTAGGAGTTGACATGATTCCCTAATCATTGGGGAAAGAGAGAAACTGATCATCGTTGATCAATCAAATATGAACACCCATATCAGAGAGAGGGAAGGAGAGAGGGAGAGAGAGGGAGAGCGAGAGAGAGAGAGAGAGAGAGAGAGAGAGAGAGAGAGAGAGAGAGAGAGAGAAGAGGAGGAGGAGCTAAGTAGCCACTCATCTCCTGACCAAACTTCCTTTTACCAGTGGTTGGATGTTCTCGTTTAATTCAGAAAACATCCTGTTTGCCATTAGACAAACTGTTGCATTTGATGGTTTATAGACGTTTATCTGTCCAGTCTTGTGATCTTACAACTAGGTTGACTAATGTCTTGCACTGGTGCACAATTTGCTGAGGTGTTCATTTCAGCAGGCGATAAAACATAAAAGGTAGAGCAAAAGTGTACATAAATAAATCTTCAACCTTAAGAAAACATAAAAAGCTTCTACCTTTCCACAACGAACGTTCCGGCATTTACTACCTAGTAATAACACATTCCAATACAGTAAATGTGTCACTGTGCATGTTCATTCCGGAATAGAAATAACAATCCCAGAAGAAATGGGGACGGCCTATTGTTGAACACTGTTGTGTGTCTATTGTGTGAAAAGTATTGTTTGGACAAGGAGCCAGACACAGTCCAAAAAAACAAAAACATTTTTAGGTCTTGATAGCTTGCGTGTAAATGGAACTGTTTTGTGTGTGTTCCACGGGCGTACCTTTGTGTACAATAACTGTGTGTGTCTGAGTGTGTTGCATCGCCCCCCCCCCCCCCCCCCCCCCCCCCCCCTGCTCTCTCACTAACCCTGCTGCAGTCGCTGTTCGTCGCTCTCTCCCCTCGCAGAACAACCTTTGGTGAGAGGAGCCGGGAGGAGAGGGGCTATGAACAGAATGAGAGAAAGACGCAGCCCTGTAAGTCAATTCAAGAAATAACTGCTGATGCGCCAGCTATTGACTGTTTCGGTGCGCTCGTGATAACGCTCAAGGCGAAACTGTGGGCAAAATGACAGCGTCAACCGCCTGCAATAAACTGCAGCCCGCGAGACCAAGGGAGCTCTAATTGACAGCTGTCAAGCTAACAGGAGCCATGACGGAAGATTCTGGGGAGGAAAAGAAATCTGTTTATCAACCGTACATCCTCGAGCAGGGAACTTTCCCTCCCTCCCTCGTTCTCCCTCTTTCTCTGTGTTATTCAGCTTTCCCCCCCCCCCCCCCCCCCCCCCCCCCCCTTCACCCCTTCTCCCTTCATTTCTCTTTCTCCACCCTCTCCGCTCTTAACCCCGTTCATTGTCGCTCACTTGTGGCTGTGAAAAAGGCAGAGGACGGCCATAACTAATCATAGTGTCAGCTGGCTGCCTGGGAGAGCCTCACTTTAGGGAGAGCAATGCAATGCAAGGGAAGGCTGAGGAAAGGCCCGTAATCCTGAGAAGAAGGCCCAGGAGTAGACACCTCACCCCGGAGGGGGCACCAGGGCTTCTGGGGACTACTGATCACAGGGGCCGGGATACACGGACAAAGACTCACGTGGACAGACAGATAGTCCTAGGCCACTCGTTTATTCTCCACATTTGGTTGTGTGATCTGTCCACATGCTATTTCTACTTCACTTTATTTTGGATTAGGCTACTTTGTTCAATGTTTTTTTTTTTTTGGCACTCAGCTTCAGACATACACAGCCATGTTGCCATTCCCCAGGCGCGTCACGCACCCCAAAAGTCTGAGGGGGCACAAAGCAAGTGAGGGGATGGTCCAGAGTACCCTCGCCCCTCGCCTGTAGCGTGAGGCAGCTTGATGTACAGGTCTATCGCAGGGCCTTAGCCCCAATCGGTCTCCTTAATGCTGAGTGCCAAGCAGAAACATGTCAGGCCCCATTTCTACAGTATTTGGTAGGACTCCGCCTGGGAGCGAACTCACAACCTTCTAATCTCAGGGCGGACACTAACCGCAAGGACACTGAGTTGGTGCATACTTAAATTGGAGAATCTTGCATGTTTCAAACACCTGAAACAGCCTTTTCCTCCAGACCCATTATCATTATGCTTATATGTGTTTTTTATATTATATGTAAAAAAATAAAATAAAAATAAAAGTTTTTTTTTTGCAAATCCAAGCATACCTCTTGAGCTGTCTGTATTCTCCCTACCGGCGGTTATTTAAAAAAAAATATCTCTGCATCTCTACTAAAAGCTGGGAAAGAGATCAAAAGGAAAGTGAGTCCCATTCAGTAGATTTAGTAATTGCTTGGTTTTCTAAAGTCTGCCAACCTTGCCAGAAGGCAAGCGAATATAGTTTGACCAGCTAGCTACTCTAACTTGATTGACTGCCTGAAACGGCTTCTTGATAGCTAGTTATGAGGTTGGGAGATTGGGGACCTATCTGGTTAGCTAAAACCAGCTTCATAAAATGTATAAGTGGCTAGTAGTATTACACAGAAAAAAACATTTTGTTTTACAGGACCAGTCTGAGGGGGCACGTGCCCCCTATGGGCATGACGCCTCTGTCCACCACAACCAAAAACATTTGGAAAATATGCACGGATAAATCCACTTGATTTTTAAATATAATGTAGTTCTTAATAATTTCATTTCTAATTAACTGAGGGTGGGGGTGGACTGTGGAAGGTGATGTTTATGAAATCATTTTCTTTCCGTCTCAATAATTCATAGAATTATCATGACCAGCTTTTTAACTAGGATAATTAGCCCAATTAAGATGGCATGTTTCATTCAATTGAATTCGCAGAGACTTTGTAGGGGTAAAGCGTCGTACGAGCAAGGCCCCAACAAGCCGTTGCTCCCGACCTGTGAACTACAGCGAATGAACCAACTGCACCAGCGACAAAGTGAATGAAGTAACATTACACTATTTTTTAGCAATAAGCAGAGACAATACATTATTGCAACAACATGCAAGCGGTGTGTGTGTGTGTGTGTGTGTGTGTGTGTGTGTGTGTGTGCGTGTGTCCGTGCATGTGTGTGCAGTAACCCATGTGTCTATGGGCCACCGTATGTGGTTGTGTATCCAGCATGACTGCAACGTTAACACACATCAAGCGTGATTAATCACTCTCGCTCATCCACAATCAATCAACCACACACCAAAAAAATCACAGAAATCAGCTGCTTTTCCTCACTGCAATCCATCTCCCGTCAAGCAGAACTAGATCTGTCGTGGTCTTAGTATTTGTATAAATCACGTTTAAGCCCCTTTGAACACAACGCTGATAATAGGCATCTATGACTATGTAATGATGTACGTGATGATGAGCAACGTCAACAATATCAATGTCGACTAATTTTACGAGGCTTCTTCAAATATATTTCCCAGAGAGCGGCCTGGCCCTAAAGCAATACTATTCTCTATGACAGTGTAGCAAAACAGCTACAACGTCAGCGCAATGTTTTCAGAGTGTTTCGGGCAAGAGGAACTACAGTACTACTCAGTAAGACTAGCATGGCATTAACACAACTAGCGAAGGAGAAAAAAACGTCCTACGTTTGATGTTCCCACTTTCCTCCCCAGAACAATGATATGTTTGGTCTTGTGCGGCTTTGAAGCAGACGAACAAACAAGATAAAACGGCGTTCACAGCATTGTCCACTCCTAAACGGAGGAAGGTACTGTGGGAAAGGTGTTGTGGCTAGACAGAGAGAGTGGTGTGTGTGTGTGTGTGTGTGTGTGTGTGTGTGTGTGTGTGTGTGTGTGTGTGTGTGTGCGTGTGCGTGTGCATGCGTGTGCGTGTGTGTGTGTGTGTGTGTGTGTGTGTGTGTGTGTGTGTGTGTGTGGGAGGGGGGGCTGGCTGCCACAAGCCCCTCTTTCCCAGACAGACTTTTTTGAGAGGCTAGTTTTTGTTGTTGTTTTTAGGCTCCTGACCATTAAAAAACAGCCTAATTCCAAGCCAACGTGATTACCCAGGTACCCTGGCCCATTTGTCACCTGCAGCAGAAAATTGAGTTAGTGCACAACTAAAGGCATGGAGGACTGTGTAATATCAACTTGATTACATCAAACTAGCTGCAAACCTAATTGGGCTGGATGACAGTGTGCGGAGCTTGTCATCTCCAATCATTAGGGCTGTCAGGAATCCATCAGCTTTACAGCTAATTAGGTGAACACTAATGAAGCTGGCAAAACAACTTTTCTTTTTTTTACGGCTGAGCAGCCCTTCCAGACTGGTGGGCTGAAAAAGGGAAAAGAGTGAGAGGAGAGAAAGAGAGAGAGAGGGAAGCAAAGAGAATGAGAGAGGGAGAGAGGGAGAGAGAGATTTTCTCATGAAACGCTCAAGGTTGTCGGGGACTGGATTTCCCAAAGTTCCTAATCAAGGCCCATTATCTGCCATTTTTTGCTCTTTCCATCACTACAGCACAATCAATTTGTCACCACTCTTTGTGTGCCACGGAGCAGTCGTCAACCTTATAACTTGCAGCTGCGAGGGCTGCTGGGAAAGTAAGAGGGGCGAAGGTTGGGAGGGGTTATACAGACCCTGTAAAAAATGACAGGAAGTTGCCTCGTCACAACAACAAACAAAAAAAACATCCCTCTCTGCTCTCGTGTCTGTCCTCATCCGCTCATCAAAATAATAAATGCCTTATTTTTCTCTCTCACTCTCTCGCCTGGGATAAGAAGGCTTTCAGTCATCTCCCAGCCCCCCTCGGCCCCCACCCCCAGAGTGTCCATTAGGCAAAAGCGTTTTGATAAAGTAAAGCTCAGGCCCGACGTATGGAGAAACAAAATGAGAGCAGTCACTCTGCCAACTTCTGATTGACCATTAGAGCCATTGATGAATGTGGCTGTCAGAAGGGAGACAATTAAATCAAATATGAAACAAAGTCGCTTTGACGGGTCATTCTGATGGAGCAAACCAGTCTTCCGTCTCCCGATTAGGCTAATAGTTACATTTTTCATAGAAGCACTGTGTGTATGCGCAAGATACAATTGTTTTTGTGTGTGTGTGTGTGTGTGTGTGTCTCTGTGTGTGTGTGTGTGTGTGTGTGTGTGTGTGTGTGTGTGTGTGTGTGTGTGTGTGTGTGTGTGTGTGTGTGCGTGCGTGTGTGCGTGTGTGTGTGTGTGTGTGTAGTAATTCGAGCGATTACTATAATAATTACATAATATTGAATTTGTATAGTATATATTAAGAGGATTTGACCTAGGTGCTTGTTATAGTTTTGTTATAGGCTAAAAGTTGAGGTAGTATAGATGAAATTACATGTAGGCTATGTTTCAGAAAACTTAACTACACTTTAAAGCATTTAGGTAAATGTCGAATCAAAAATCAAATCCAACTTTATTTGCCACATGCGCCGAATGTGGCCTATATGTTGATGGTAATGAAGCAAATCTCTCACAAATAAGAATAAGCCTTATTGAACCTTAAAACAGGTAGCCTGTTATACCTCAACACATTGGTGCTTCAGACAATACTTCCGAAAGCGGACAGAAAACCCAGAAGTTCCAGCCATAGAGCAACAGTATGAGAACAGAAGTCTGATTCGAATAATGTTGTTGTTTTTTTCAACAGAATGGTAGCTAAGTAACTACCATGTTGTCGCTTAGCCTAATTATTTATATAGAGTATAATATATGAGGTGTTCTATGAACTAAGTAAGATTTAATTAAAGCAAATTTTGAAGAGTCACGTGGATTGTTCTATATTCTCTACTTCTAAAAGAGAGAGAGAAGAAATGTGGCCTTTGGCTCTGACAACATGAAAAAGTACAAAAGAAGCAATTAAAGATGTTTTAAATCGCTAATTGTCAGACCAGACATGACGTCACGCGAACGTTGACTTGACGTTGCTATGGGAAGTGATTTATTTGTGTTTATCGGGAAAGAATAGATCAAAGACAAGCCAGATGACGGGCAATCAATCAGACATCAAATAAAAGATGGCAATTGTCCATTAAAGCCTCTTCCAGTCCACGTCTCCCCTGCGAAATCATCTTTAAGTATTTCCCAGAAAGGAGAAATCAGCAAAGGGAAACTAGGCGAAAGTTTACATTTTATGATCAAATGTTTTAGCACAAAGCCCCAAACGAGCATCAAAGGAAATAATGACAGTCAGCTGACAAGAGCCCCCTTTTCCCTACGCTTCTTTATAGATCTCTGATTCATGGGGTCAATATCTACACCCTACGGGGGGAGGAAGGGAGAGTAGGCTAAAATAGGGCAAAAGGGAGAGAGGCCAATCAAAGCTGAGGTTGTCTTTGACCAGTCGGATAGAGCTACGGCCTGTAAACCTTCCATGTCTTTCGAGAACTGCTGTTAGCAGATCGTTCACCGAGTGGAATCATTGTTGCCCCAGAAGTTCGACAAAATGATCAACTTAGAACATTTAAACAAGGTTGCCAATAACTAGGCTATGTAGCCTAATGGGCTATGTAAGTGTGCTGATAATGCAGATCACTATTAAAATAGTAGGTGGCTAGTATCAAACGTGGTCTTCGTGGTTGTAAAATAAAAAAAGTAATCCCCTTCAAAGGGAAAGTACAAAAAAAAACTTATAGCTAGTAGCCTAACCATCCCTCTTTGAGTGAATGGGTATTTGCCATTTCCTCCCACTGTAGGCTATGCTACAATGTAGCTACACGCACATGATTCAGTACTATACATGGTGGGACTAGTGAAAGCAATGGAAATAGCTCAGCAGTCGTAGTGAAAACAGGGGTGATAACATGCAAATCATAGAACCGTACCTGCCGCACGCCGGGGCGCTTGCTGTTTCCTCCGCGGCATGCTTATTTCGGGGTTCTGAAGAGTTCTCCTCTAGCCCCAGAGATCCCTAGCTCGTCCGCTCTTCTTTGATAGAGGCGCTTCCTTACACGGTACCCGGGACGCTTTCAGAAGGCTGACATAGATCGGCAGTTTTCAAACAAAAATGCAGACATTGAAGAACGGGTAGATCTGAAGATGAAGAAGAACAAGCGGTTTTTTTTCTTCTTCTCCTGTTCGACTTGGATATCACAGTGTGTGGAGACGGAGAGTACAGTGGCGGGGGGGGAGGGGGGGGGGGGGTCTTCAGCCTCAATGTGATTCTCACTCCGCGTTGGAGGCTGCAACAGGCAAGCTTAAAGGAAAACGAAATGAACGCGTCACTCAAAGTCTGCAAACAGGGGCGAACATCAAGCACTGTCACATTTGTGCCGTGCACATCCAATGGCTAGCTAGCTCTTGTCATATAGGCATCACATGTCTGCTGTCCCTCACCGCAGCCCCGTAACGGTGTCTGACGCGGACTATACAGTCTATACAGCATAAAAAGTCAGCTTTGCTATTTGAAATAAATCATTCGTGAGCATTTTCAAAAGTCATCCACGCATGCTGGAGATCAAATGCTGACACAATAGCATAACTGTAAGGAGGAGAGCACCGTTCCACTCTTTGGCTACACATGGAAACAAAACATGTTCTACTTCCCTAGGCTATTGGACTATCTTAATGTTGACTAGGTGTTAACGGAATGGCATACTTACTCAATCCGTCGATTAACTGCGTTATCCATGAGGATTTCGATATCCAGTCATCACACGCAATTTAAAAACCAGCAAGGCAGCATCTCAGCGTCGCTGTAGCCATCGTATGAAAATCCCAGTCTTTCCAAGTCCCCTTAAAAGCATCAACAAATATATATTGTTTTTAAGATAGCGGGGTAAAGGCAAAGGTTGAAAGAAGAGATGGACGGACTTGTCGCCCACACGCTGGCTCGCTCCGTTATTTTGTCCAAGCGCGTTCAAAATCCACGGAGAGCAGTTCGAATCGATGAGATACGTGCTTGATTGGGTATCCCTTGTTGTAATAATGTACATCAGAAGGAGGGGATGGACTCGTGCTGTGCCTCAGCTGCTCTGAGAGCATGGATCAGCAGCTATTGCCAAACACTTTCTTGGCTGCTAATAGCACTTTTTCCTCTTCTTTGTGTGGCTGATAGTAGGTATTTAAAACAGCAACAGCGAATCAGTCGAGTCTTCCTCACTGCAAGATGCCTTCTTCTGCTCATGTGAGGCAGGCACAAAATCCGTATCATGCGCTCTCCTTGTTTTTGTTGATACAGAATGGAAAGAAAACTAGGTTCGTTTTTTTTTAACAGTGAGATCAAAATTATGCACACATCCCCATCCTCCAGATTTGGACCCTTAACACAGACACTATCAGCTTTTTCTTTCAAATGTTTCCCCTCACAGTAAAGAAAAAACTTACAGAGAATTTTCTGTATTATTTAGGGGGAAAGTGGAAAAATTATCCCTCTTTTTCAGATCATCTTCAAGATAGAATACAATTGGTCCGCTGTCTGCTGGAAAGGTTATGACTGTGGATGCAAATGATTTTCTCGCTAACCAGAACACGGTAAGTTGTCAAAGGATGTTTTCTTCTGCCAGATGTTTGTGTCCGTGTCTTTTGCCGTGTCGTGGTTTCCCAGTCTCACGCTAGTCAATAGTCAGACATATCTGACCGCAGAGGGGATCAATCCCTTGTTAGTGGCAGAGGAGTCGCTCGATGGGAACACGATCTCCTCTCCGTTCGCCAGGCTTGTTGAGGGATGAGGAAGAATCATTCTTTCACTGATTCCGGATGTTTTAGCCTAATCTCGCTGCGTATGCCGCTACACCACTGCATGCAGTTAGATCCGCCCAAGCATCTGTCCGTCTAACCATTGGCGCATCCATCAGTGTCACACGCTCTGCATACTCGCAACGACAATACCCCTCTCAGTAGACACAGCAGCCTCCGCACAGCGCCTCTACATTTCTGACACATTAGCTTTGGTCAACAGCCTGGCGATTTTCAGTGGTCTAATGGTCGTCATTCTCCTTTCCTAATACAATAAATCAAAAGGGAATCAAGGCAGATTTGATGCAATCGGTAGCTTTTCAATAGCATTGCATTGAGACAGTGGGCTATGTAAAGCTGTGTGCCTCTCTGCCTCTAGTCGTCTGAAGCCTACTGTCAACTCTGGAAAGCCACTGCTACCTGAAATAATCACTGTGTTTTTTTAATGCAAACTATGGAAACCATATACACATTTTGTTTCAGATGGACTAAAAACATAGTGTCCGAAGTTCTATTTGGTTGGTGCGTAAAGGCGCGTAAAAGTGCTTTTTGGGAACGCACAAAAAGGCGAAGTGCAATAGAACGCTTGAGATAGGCTGACTGATATCTCCTAATGGTGCTGAGGACTAAATGAGTTGTGGAAGACAACTGGAAAAGATTGTCTGCACATATTTACAGAATACAATAGGCCTGTTATGTAATTTTCTACAGATAATTATTCAACATGTTTCCAAGACAATGTTGAAGAATGCGAGCTTTTTCGTTCTTTCTTTTTTAACTTAGGGTGATAATTAAACGAAATGCAGGTGGTTGCATACAATTTTACAGTAGTGCATAATGCATAGCAATTCGATAACTTGACAGTTCTCTGGGCGTAACTTTACTTTCAGTTCAGTATTAGGCTACATTTCTAATCTACTCTTAATCATTCGCTCGCTCAATTGAAAAGAGTGTGCCAATGGCATAAGCAAAGGCTACAATACATGAGACAAATTTAAATGTTTTTTAGGGATCGTGAAGTAAAATGTAAAGATGTCAATGATGCCCGGTGTGTGTGTGTGTGTGTGTGTGTGTGTGTGTGTGTGTGTGTGTGTGTGTGTGTGTGTGTGTGTGTGTGTGTGTGTGTGTGTGTGTGTGTGTGTGTGTGTGAATGTGTGTGTGTGTGTGTGTGTGTGTGTGTGTGTGTGTGTGTGTGTGTGTGTGTGTGTGTGTGTGTGTGGCTGCGAGTTTCTACGAGAGAGTGACCAGTACAACATTTCAACTTCAAGATTATCGTTACGAAAACGCTATTTAAAAATAATAATAATAGCATTTAGCTTGAACATGTTTCTGCTCATTCCTTGTATACAATGCCAGATAGAAATTTGACATATCCCTCATTCTGTTGGCAGGTATGTGATTCAGGCAATTCTGTTTACAGGTTAGGCCAAACGTGCATGTCATTACGCAATCATTTTTCCGCTCAAACAAAAGTTGAAGCGTGTGGCCATAAGGTTAGAGTTAGATTCCATGTTTAGCAGTGTGGCACATTTAGGCCTATATTTAGCTTTTCAGAGGTGAGGCTATCTACAGCTATTCTCTTCAACTTACGATCAGATATGGATTCCTTGAAAAGTTGGAATTATAATGACATTTAATGATTATTTAAACGTAACTTTATCAATATTCAAGTTAACCAGAAGTATAGAAGAAATAGGCCAAAAAGTGATTGTTGTTACTGATGTTTGTTCTGTTGTTAGGAGTTTGTAAACTACAACATTTTAAAACGTTTTTTTTTAAATTATTACTATTATTAATAATAACAATAACGATGTAGATTCATCAAATAAAAAACATGAACATATATTTCTTAATTACCCTTTATTTTAAAACTAAGCCTGCGAGCTTTGCTTGGTATGCTTCTGTGGGACTTTCCTTATCCTTAATATTGCAATAAGTGCACTCATTCTCTCGACAATCATCTTAGAGTAAATTACCCTTTGGTACATGTATCTGTCTCTCTCTCTGTATGTGTGTGTGTGTGTGTGTGTTTGTGTATGTGGGACAGAAGTCAGAAATGGAAAGAGTGAGAGAGGGACAGAGATGGGGAAAGGGCACACATTTAAGCGTCTCGCCCTTTTTTTGCTCTTTCCCATGTAACTTAATCAGCCCCTGCGTTTGTAACTGTGACAATGATTCGAGTGACCATGGTTATTGTAGAGGAAAATGCATTTATATTTCCGTTCAGACACTGTTTTCTACTGTGCAATTATCAAGGTAACGTGTAACGTGTGTGCGTGCACATGCACACCAATAATGGGTCTGTTCGTTAAGTCAACTTTTGATAACTGCTAGGCTATGGAGGATTCAAATGAAGATGGTTTTATGCTCGCTCATTCTTGTTCATAATAGGCTACAGAAGGAAACAAATCGGACAGCTAAAATGATTGTTTTTTTTTAACGCCCACGCATGTCACAGACAGCAAGTTTTTTGCAGGCCTTGCCTAGTAACACACTTTATAGACCAAAAAACAAGCAAACAAAACTGGTCTGTTTCTGTTTTTTGGGAATTTGTTTAATTAAAGTTAGTCAATTTCCATATACGTCATATGCTAAGTTAAAAGAGTGATACTTTTCTTGGTATATATTTGTGATATTTATTTGATAACTTTCAACTCCATTTTGTCACTCAGAGCTTGGAGCAACTTCCCTCAAAACGCCCCCGTTACTCAAACACCTAGTTTGGATCTTTCTAACTATCGTTAGACCTCCCTTTTCCTTTAGGGAGAATAAGACAGGGCCTTATCAAAAATTGCAGAATCAAAATAGTGTTAGAGAAGAATCAGAACCCCACCTGGACGTTTCATATGATTTAGGGAAGTGTAGCCTATCGCATGTTGCCTCTAATGTCACATTTTGTTGATAAGTATAAATCCTTTAGGCCTAGTCATTTTTATTTGGTAAAATCATAATTTTATTTGGGTAAATCTGGTACTATTGTAATTTTTACTCTTATAGTGTTGCCTAAAAGTGGTGCTATTTTATTCCATAACAACTTCTTTTTTTTCGTTTCCGTCAACTCGACTATAATTTGATGGATTAGGACTTCCGTTGTGTTTAGGAATAGACTATCCCCCAAATTATTATTTTTGTTTAAAAAACACTGAAATGATCTTACATTTTCATGTGTTTATGCACTTTTTAAAATAATACATCTATCAATCAATCAAGCAAAACGTTAATGTATTTGTTAAACCCTTTTTACATCAGTAGATGTAACAAAGTGATTATACAGAACCCAGCCTAAAATCCCAAAGAGCAAGCAATGCAACTACATTGGTCAAATAGCATATTGTTAATTCATGTTTCATTCCAAAAGTTGCACTTGGGACTTTCAGTAGGACTACGATATGTCCATCGACCAAACTAACTTATTTGACCAATGTTTCATATAAGGTCAGGACAACGTTCCCAAAATATACCCGTATGATTATTTACTACATTCACCGCACCAACCGTGTTGTAGGACCACTCGAGTTTACGCAGCCGAGCAAGTGGCAAGTAATTAGCTGGAGCGGTATTTGGAGCATCCGCTTTGATGCACACAGAGCGAGGTGGACCATCACTTTCACAAACTCACCAGAGGCTTACATAAAGCCATTATAACCTGCGGTTTGAGATAACATCTTTTACGAATAAAGGTTAATAATTGCCGCTACTGTGAACAATAGCACCCTGGGGAATATTTGCAATAGACTCCCGTGGTGGCGACGCAGTCAGCTGCGACGCACCAGGGTCGGCTAGGTCATAAGATAGCAGCGCTGCGGGACCCATGGAGGCGCGCCTCACACAGTTGCCAAACCTGCTCTCTGTCCTGGGGTCGAGGATGGGCTTGCAACAGCCATGTGAATACTTGTCTTCCTCCTAAAAAGGGATATTTGGGAAAACTGGAGAACTGGAGTATGAATGGATAAGAATGGGGTTTGTAAACCATCAGGAATTGTATGGTGATCACATTGGCGAGGAGAGTGCGCTCACCTGATCCATTCAGCTTCACCGCACTCTTGTTCCTAGTAGACTGTATAAAATGCGCAAGGAAGGGATTGGCTATAGCCTAGAATAAGAGGGGAAGTATTTGGTAGCTATAAAGGAAACAAGAGGCTTCTAGCAAATGAAATTATAATGTGTGGAAAGAGGACTTTAAGCCTATTGGTTTTTCTGAGATCAGTAGTATAACTATGTGTATTTGTGTGTATTTATTAAGTACTAGCTCCCCCGTCACAATGCATACAGGCTGCATACTCCTCAGGCGAAGTGAACGTTATTAGACTCATGAACCTACCTTTTTTTTCTTTAGAAGAAGATAAGATGAATGTCAGCAACAATTTTCCATATTCAGAGGTAAAATATGAAATAAAATATGATTTTTTTTTTGTTGTCACAATTTATTCCGAAAATTGCGTTTTCACATAGCAGCTATTAGCATAATAGGCCAACTCCAATTTAGCGCAGAGTTATCATCCAAAGCAACTCAAAAGTCTAACTCATCTCAACAAGACATATCCTGTACTTTGACTCTGAAAACACAGAGATGGAATGTTATAGGTAGTGGATGCAGGTATTTTATTCTGCCTCCCTCTTCCATAGCTGGGTGTGCTGTGCGAGTTTGCAGGGCTGAGAGGGCAAGTGCTGACCAGTCCTCTTTCTGTGTCTGTTACTAGGTCACCAAGCCTCCCCCTCCAACCCTCCCGGCCGCTAGCCACCAGGGAGAGGGTAATTTAAGCCCTCCTTGATGTACCCTATTCATCACTGTCCCAGAGACCCGCTTCAAAATTAAAGTCTGATCTACAAAGTTAAACCACAATGAGATAAAAATTGGCAGAGGTCAAAGAGGGTTGGATGAGTCAGAATACAAGGTGGTGTTTTGCTGTGCTTGATTTATGTTTTTGAGGGGAATGGTGAGAAATGAATACATTAACCCATTGGATCAGATAGGCCTGTGTCACAGCCAGACCTGGCACTGGTGTTGTTTCAGCAGTTCATTTGTTGATCCGGTCTGCAATAAAGGAAATAGACCTAGGTACCTCTCAAATGAGGTGGAGAGCAGTGTTGCCTAGTATACAATGATGTTGCGTCAGTTTTATTCTATGTATGATCTAATTGTATTCAAGCACATCTATTGAGTTGAATGACACAGCAGATAATGCATAGCCTTTTCTCAGCGTAATGTTTTGCTGAAACTTTAATGGATTGTTTTTTGAGTTTGGGTCAATTTCATTCCAATTCAGTCAATTCAGGAAGGAAACTGACATTCGGATTCCAATTCCATTTTTTCTTAAAGTGTTTCAATGACAGAGATTTGGAATTGGAAATTTCAGTTTATTCCAGATTGAACTGAATTGGAATGGAATTGACCCCAGCCCATTAATCAATTTAATGTCTAGGCTAACTTCTAATTCATTTTCACAGGATGAATATAGTGCAGCTTGTTAGTATGTGTTTAAATAAATATGCTTGTTTGTTTCCTGTGTGAAAATCAAACATAAGAGGTAAAACTATATACAGTTTACTGAGTTGTGGGTTTTGGATAAGCCATGTGACATGGAGTACTACTGTGAGTCAATCCTTCCTTATGGTGAGTAAAGACAGAGAGAGAGAGAGAGAGAGAGAGCGAGAGAGTGATAGAGGTAGGGAGGGATGGAGTGAGAAATAGACAGAGCGAGAGGTAGGGAGTGCAATAGGTAGAAAGGAAGACAGAGAGGGAGGGAGGGATAAAGATAAGGGGAGAGATAGAAAGAGGAGAGCGTGTGTGTGCATGCAGTGTGTCTATGCATGCTTCTATGTGTGCAGTGTGTGCATGTGCCTGTGTGTTTTGGTACAGTATGTCTGGGTGGGTGTGTGTAGGTCCTGATCCTAGGCGGTGTATGGTAAACAGGAACGCTTTCTGTGGCAGGAGGAATTTCCCCCAGCAGCCCCCTGTATCAGTAATAGTGCCGGTAATGAGCTGCAGCTGTCAGTGTGGTTTCCTCTTCTCGTCTGTGATTCATGTTCCAGCTCTGCAACTGGAACAAATGTTTACCCCGATGAGAACCAGACAAACAGGGAACCAAGCACAAATTTTAAAAAAGAGAAATGCTGGCCATTTTTGTTTTCTTAATGTAAGCCACCCCTGATGTGCAGACCTTATGGTAAACCCGCTTAGAACAGGTTAGGATGCAAAATAACAGAGGATCTTCTCCAGCATTTAGGAAGTGCCCTCATTTCTCATGCCTCTGTATATTTAGAGCTAAATAGGGTTGACCACTGAATTATCATATCCTGTCACTAACCCTACGGTAGCCTTGTTTTGTACTTTGTCATGTGCTGTTATATCCAGTCCTCTGATAATGCAACAAATAGAGACACGACATATACATGTTAATGATGTTAGACTGCTGGAATAAGGCATTGAGCTGCCTGCTAAGGAAGTACATTGGCAGGTAGCCTAGCGGTAAAGAGCGTTGGACCAGTAATCGAAAGGTTGCTGTTTCGAATCCCTGTGCCGACGAGGTGGAAAATATTGAGCAAGGCTTGAGCAAGGATTGCTCCTGTAAGTCACTCTGGATAGGAGCATCTGTTAAACTGTAAAAAATGAAGAAGAGATGAGATCACCTAGTTAAAGCCCACACTATCAGTCTGTGGTGACGTCACCCGCAGGGAACTGAATCACAGGCCTAGCCAGACGTGGTCAAGTCATTAGGAGGGTCTACCTACAGTAAAGTACAGTACAGGCTCTGCTCTCAATGTAGTGTGTGTACTCTTCTAGGCATTAACTTACACCAATAGTGACATACTATAGTTTGGCTTTAAACAGACACCTACTCAATTTTTTTTATTTTACTAGGCAAGTCAGTTAAGAACAAATTCTTATTTTCAATGACGGCCCAGGAACAGTGAGTTAACTGCCTGTTCAGGGGCAGAACGACAGATTTGTACCTTGTCAGCTTAGGGATTTGAACATGCAACCTTCTGGTTACTAGTCCAACAATCTAACCACTAGACTACCCTGCCGCCCGTATAAGGGGGGCAGGTAGTCTAGCGGCCAGTAACCCGAAAGTTCAAATCAAATCAAATCCCCGTGCTGACAAGGGAAAAATCTGTCGTTCTGCCCCTGAACAAGGCAGTTAACCCACTGTTACCCGGAAGGCCGTCATTGTATGTAAGAATTTGTTCTTAACTGCCTTGTCTGGTTAAATAAATCAACAAAAATAAGAACATGATGGACATGTTCGTGCAAACTGTTGTCTGTTGCAACAGTATATTTAGGAAAGCATATCAAACACAAGCACGACACATACAGACAGTCAAAATAGAGGTGGAACAGCTAGGTAGCGTACTCGTGCGGTACGTGCAGGATCATTCAGTATTTAAAACGCAGATCGTTTTTTGGCCCAAAATTTAAGTAGGGAGTTACATTCGTTTTTCAAGAATTCTGGCTAGTGACTAGGATATGGCAGCAACTATAAAGATTAGCCGACATCATCACACAAAACACGGATTGTTTTTGCTCCAATGCAATGTGTACGGACTGCATCCAGCTTGAGCAACTGCAATATCTGTAACAACAGACAGAGAATGTTGTAATAGCTTTCAATTCTTAGAACGTTCCCTGAATGTTACTAAATTTTTCTTGTGGTTTTTATGGAAAGTTTTCTTAACGTTCTAAGAACAATTTGAGAACATGACTTGAAATAAAACCATGAGGAATGCCTGTGCTTCATTTTAGCCGGATTCTGCCAGAACAGGATATGACACCTCTCCATTTTGGACAGTTTTTTACGGAACCTATTTAGCCGGATCCAGTACCTCTCGTGACATGACATTTTTTTCTCAAACTTTTTGCAATGTAAAAATTATAATAAAAGCGATAAAAGTTCATTTTAGTTGCCTCTTCATTAATAAACCAATTAGGCACATTTTGGAAGTCTTGATACAACATTTTGAACATGTATGCAATGGTTCATTGGATCAGTCTAAAACTTTGCACGTACACTGCTGCCATCCAGTGGCCAACATCTAAATTGTGCCTGGACTGGTTAAATACATTATGGCCTTTCTCTTGCATTTCAAAGATGATGGTACAAAAATAAAATGTTTTTTTCTTTGTTTTATCTTTTACCAGATCTAATGTGTTATATTCTCCAATATTCATTTCACATTTCCACAAAGTTCAAAACGTTTCCTTTCAAATTGTATAAAAAAAATGCATTTTCTTGCTTCAGGTTCTGAGCTACAGGTAGTTAGATTTGGGTATGTTATTTTAGGTGAAAATTGAAAAAAAGGGTCGGATCCTTAAGAGGTTTCTCACAAAAAACATAATGTGAAAAAGTATATATTCAGCCTGGGCCTAATATTCTAAGAGTTGATTTGGGTTGGGCCGGTTTGTGGTTTGCGCAACACAGTAACCTATGTTTGAGACCAACGCATGGCCGTGGCTGTGTGAGAAGGTCGCCAGTATCTCTCACATAACTAGAATGAGATTCACTTTCCATGATCCCTCTCTGCTCTGATAGGCATGAACCTGCAACTGTCATCTCTCCAGCATTGCACTTCATCATGTATTTCCTTACAGAATCATAGCCGCACGAAAGGTTCTGAAGGAACTGCAGCACTCCTGATAAATTGAAATACATTTGACAAAGTTATAGAGTTACTGCTGTCTGTTCAGAAATAAGTGAAATCATTCAGAATAGCCTACTACCTCACGAGAAGGCCTATCATTTAGCCACAGAGGATCAATAGCTTCTTAAAAAAAATTGCAGAGCTGTGGTTTGTAGCCCGATAACAAGGAATAACCTACATCTGGCACAAATCTGTCAGTGAAAAAACAGCTCACATACAAAACAGGTCTTTCTCAATATTTCAAATACATTCGAGGGAAAACACAAGCCGGAAAGCAAATGGCTCCTGCTATGCTGTAGGCTACCAAAATATTTGATCTACTTCCAAGTATTGTTTTACAGAAGAGAGAGAGAGAGAGAGACAGGATTTTGGAATGAGCACATCGGCCATCACCAACCAGTGACCTGCGCATCATTGGGGGAGTCAGTGAAACTGGAAAGCATTTTTAGGACTTTCATTTCCCACCTCGTACTTTAGCCTACAATATGTGTCTCCACACACCTCGGCCTAGGCTATTGATGGATTCAAGACAAGTTTCTTTTTATTGATCTCAGATTCTCAGTTTGTCAGTCTAAAAGTAGCCTGTGCGGAATAAAAAAAGAAAAAAGAAAGTGAGTTATCAAAAAAAGATTCTTCCCGGGTGGCGCAGTGGTTAAGGGTGCTGTACTGCAGCGCTAGCTGTGCCACCAGAGACTCTGGGTTCATGCCCAGGCTCTGTCGTAACCGGCCGGGAGGTCTGTGGGGCGACGCACAATTGGCCTAGCGTCGTCCGGGTTAGGGAGGGTTTGGCCAGTAAGGGTATCCTTGTCTCATCGCGCACCAGCGACTCCTGTGGCGGGCCGGGGCGCAGTGTGCGCTAACCAAGGTTGCCAGGTGCACAGTGTTTCCTCCGACACATTGGTGCGGCTGGCTTCCGGGTTGGATGCGCGCTGTGTTAAGAAGTAGCGCGGCTTGGTTGGGTTGTGTATCGGAGGACGCATGACTTTCAACCTTCGTCTCTCCGGAGCCCTTACGGGAGTTGTAGCGATGAGACAAGTTAGTAGCTACTAAAAACAATTGGATACCACGAAATTGGGGAGAAAACGGGGTAAAATTCAACAACAACACAAAATATCCTGGCAAAGTCTCCAGTCATGTAAAATTATGTAGAATTGCATTTTACGGACCCGAGGCTACTGAAATGTAAAAGTGCCTCTACTCTACTGCTCGGTGCCATTACGCAAATGTGATGATTTGCATGCAATGCTTTATTATAAAGGTGATGTTTTTTTCCTCATCCGTTCCGGTACCTCAGAACTCTCATGCCCACGTTTTGTTCCGGGACCTCCCGATTTACAAATTAAGCACTGAGGAAACCTGTACGAAACGATATGGTGAAGTTCTGAAATTCCCACAGTTGAACTTGGTTTCTTAATGCTCTCTGAACTATTTGAGAACGTTCCCAAAGTCAAAAAAGTCGGAGAACGTTCCAAGGACATTAACAACATTTACATTAAATATAACCATTTTTTAATTTATTTTTACTTTTAGGAAACGTTCCGTTAAAGTACTGAAATGCCAAGAAAATAACGTTGTTTTTTTTTCAAGTTCCCTAAATGTTCCAAAACTAAGCAAGTATCCTGAACCGTTCCCAGAAAGTTGTGCAAAGGTTGTATACAAAATAACCACAGGACAACTACGCTCTCACAAATCTCTAAGGAACATATGGTTCTCAGAACGTTATGTGCTAGCTAGCAAGGCAGTGACATTTTTATGCAAGCCATTGTTCAAATGGTGAAGATAGCTTAATCAGATCAGGCTATTGTGTTTGTGTGTGGTGGTTTCATTCGTGATTTATTCATAGCAGTCACTTTTCCCTCCATCTCAGATCCACTTCCATGTGTTTCCCCCTCAGAGCCTGTGGAACTGTGACTCAGAAGACGATGATGTGCCATGCCGTGCCATATATCCTCCCCGTTGCATTAATCATGCTTTTTAATTAGTGCGGCCCAGCTTTATTAATTACGACTGATGTCTCGCTGATACAGCCTCCCTCAATCGCCCCGCCCTCCTCATTTCACACACAAACTCAAGTCATCGAGATCTTAACCCCGCCTCAAACTACACTGAGATGTCTCAAGTAAGGAGCTGGAGACACAAAGAGAGAGAAAGAACAGAGAACAGAGATAGGGAGGGTGAAAGAACAGAGAGAGAGAGAGAACAGAGAGAACAGAGAGAACAGAGAGAGGGTGGGAGGGAGAGAGAACAGAGAGAGGGTGGGAGGGAGAGAGAACAGAGAGAGAGCAGAGAACAGAGAGAGGGTGGGAGAGAGAGAGAACAGAGAACACAGAGAGAACAGAGAACAGAGAGAGGGCGGGGGAGAGAGAGAAAACAGAGAACAGAGGGCGGGAGAGAGAGAGAACAGAGAGAGAGAGAACAGAGAGAGAGAGGGATAGAAAGAGCTCAGATTTAGGAAATTACTGGCCCTGAGGTAGGGAAAGACACATCATTAAAGGGAAATCAGGTGAGGAAGAATGAGGGAGATGTGAGAGAAGAAAGGGAAAAAAAATTAAGAGTGGTTAGAGAGAGAGAGAGAGAGAGAGAGAGAGCATACATGAAGCAGCAACACACATCCCTTTCATGTTGGCCTCAGAACAAGCCGCCTGCCTGTGGGATGAGCCAGTCCAATTGTGAGACGCTTTCTCAGACTAAAGGCTACGGATACAAATCACGAGTTTCCCTCTCGTCACATCAGCCGTGCGAGAGCCACTTCACCGCACCGGTGTTTATCTTGCGTTGACATTCTCTGCGCCTTTATTCCCCCACCACTCCTGAGTAGGATCTTTCTCGCCAAATAGACAGTGAGGTAGATGAACTTAATGGCCGAGAGGAGGAGGGGGAGAACAACCCACCTCCCACTGTGACATCCTCGAGATCCTCCAACCTTATGAGGGGAACGATATGACCGGGGCCATTTGATTTCATACGTATACCCAACCCCCATTTAGCCAGAGTGGGGAGTAGAGGGAGGAGGAAGGGAGGGAGGGGAGCAGGAAAACCTCAGCCCCTCCTATCCTATCCTTCCTAACCCCTGAAGACTGGAGACAGACCCATCTGACGGAAGACCCGGTCCGTGTAGGACACGTTAATGTTAACGTTGCGTGGAGGAATCTGCCTGTGGATCAACCTCCCATCACATAGCATCATGGTGACCCCATACAGACTTAAACAAACTGTCGCAGTTGTGTGTGTGTGTGTGTGTGTTTATGTGTGTGTGTGTGCGTGTGTGGGGGTAAACGTGTGCCCCTAGGCATCCGCGGTCTCCTTTACAAGCCACTGATTAGCCGCCCCTCGGCACAGGAGGGACACTATCCAAGCTGACACTGTGTACTGGGTTCTTTATACTTTCTGCCTCTCTGAATTACTGTTGCTAGACACAGGCCTACACATCCAAAGGAATCTGTTTTAGCCCATTTTATCAAAAGCAGTAAGAGCATAAGAAAGCATCATGACGGAGGTCAAATGTTTAAATGATTCCCATCTTAGCCCAGGATATGTTTGGTTTTTGTTCTTTTCTCAATGTTTATCTCACACCTCAAGCAAGGTTGTTCCATTTCAGTTTTCATTGTGATTATCGTGAAAATGGGATTGACGTTTCGGGGGTTGCGTTGTCACTGACCGGCAGCAGCACCTACAGAAAGGCTCATACGCTCAGCATCTGTAGGTGTAGATGTTTTCTGAAGGGTTTCCTGTTGAAATACAATCTCCCAGTGAGAAGATCAAGTGCTGAGCTTCAGTCTCAGAGCTGACCCACTACAACTCCTCTTTTGTGGCTATGGGGATTTGGGAAGTGCTATTCCTTTAGCTGTCTACGGATGACCACAGATGCCCTGACCCAAGCCAGCGACTCACAGCTAAATCCACACTTGCAATGGTGGGATCATCATCATTATTCTGCCAGTGGACAGGTGCATGTGAGCGCAGTTCTGATGACCACCATCTCCGAAGGGGAAGCACAGGGGTCGTAGGTCAAATGTGCATGCTGGGGATTACTGAGCAGGCCAGGGTCCAGAACAAAGACCCCACGCAGAGAAGGGGTGTGTGTGTGTGTATGTATGTGTATGTAAGAGAGTCTGTGAGTGTGTGCGTGTGTCTGTGTGTGCAAGCGAGTGTGTGTGTGTGTGTGTGTGTGTGAGAGAGAGAGAGAGAGTATGGGGGGATGCTGGTGGTGCTCAAGATAGAATGGATAGAAATACCCATCATTACTCCCCACATAAATCTGAGGTGCCCTCCCTTTCTCTCGCTCTCTCTTCCCTCATCCTCCCTTTCTCTCACCCTCTCTTTCCTCATCCTCCCCTTCTGTCACCTTATCATTCCGTCACCCTCCATTCCCTCCCCCTCCCCTCTGTTCCCCCCATCCTCTCTTTCTCTCACCCTCTCTTCCCCTCATCCTCCCTTTCTCTCACCCTGTCTTCCCCTTCACCGTCTCAGCAGAGCTAGGTGGGGTGAACTGCTGCCCTTTTCTGTAATACACTGGGAACCCCTCTTGTGTATTATGTAGTATGAAGCCTGTGCAACCTCCCTCTCAACTTTCTCCTTTCTTTACCCCATCTGCATCCAATGCACACACTCAACCTCAGGTGGCTGTGTTTGCTGCAGCGTGCGAGTGTGTCAGAGAGTGTGTTGATTGGAGGGGGAGGGCCCCCTGACTTCTAGCAGAACCTCAGGCCGCCTGAAGTGTCACAGCAGAGCCGTGTCCTATTGTTTTGGAGAGCCTTTTCCAGCCATGCATCTTGTAAAACGTCAGTGAAGCCATGTGATCTGTTCAAATGAATGTGATACATAAAACCCGCTCGCCTCCGCTTGGGTCGGGGCCAGTGTTTTCAGGGGAGAAAAAAGCACTTAGCAGTGAAGTTGCTTTGCGTATTGTATTCTGATGAAGTCGTTACTCAGAACCAAATAGAAGGAAAGGAGGGGGGAAAAGGGTTGTAATTTTAGAGCTTAGTGGGGCCGGATTTATCAGGTGATTTCTGCATTTCCACTTTCCAAGTGTGTCTTATTCTGCCCTCCATATAACACGATTTTAATTGTCATTTTATGTGTCCCACTCCGACAGTGTGTTTAAAAAAAATCAAGAGTCTTTCTTCTTATTTAGGATGTGACGTGTTTTGTCCATCAGCGTGACATTCTGTCGCATCCATATGATGGCCCATAATACCCCTCCAATGTTCAGTTCTCATTACATAGAGCTCAGTGTCTCCTACTCATCTGAAACTATGATCTCCCTCATCCATATTCTATATCCATTAAACAGTGCACTTTTAACCACCCTCTGGATGGGTTCTAGTAGCCTAATGTGTAATTACTATGCTGAGTTGAGTTGAGGGCGTTCCGGCGCTGTGTAAAAACACGGAACTTCTTTCATGGTGCCAATCTTAGCTCCCGCTCCATTGGATCACAAACCTCTCTGAGCTGGTGCCATGGTTACCAACATTAAGTGGACGCTATAATCATATCATTATCTCACCATTATGACCTTTTTGTCACCATTTGAAAGTAGATGAGATCCAAACAGCCGTGGTCGTGTGCTGGTGAAAACGATCTGCTCAGGCCCAAAACATTTCTCTACATTTTTTTTTGTTGGAAAACTTTCCTGTCTGTTTGAACCAAAAGAAAATGTCGAACTAACATTTCATGGCATTAGTCCACAATGTATATCATTGTGGAATATGTTGCCGTTTCAATTGTTATATTTGACAACTTGCCAAAAAAAGGTTTGTGTGGATGTGTTCACAGCTCTGATGTAAGCTAACACAAGGCCCAGATGGAGGAACGAGGACAACGGTGCCTGGTCAACTCAGGGTATTAGCTCAAGCATCATCACAATGCTCAGATTTCGTTCTCTCTCCCTTTCTGCAGGGCCGAGGGTCACGGGAGGTCACTGCCTCTCACTGTGTGCCGGTAGCAGACACAGACGGTTAATGACCGGGCACAGCATCAAAGAGCCAGGGTATGTCCCCCCACACACACACACACACACACACACACACACACACACACACACACACACACACACACACACAGCCAGCCCATTCTACGTCTCCTCAGCTCTCTGTCTCCCTCTAACTGAGTGAACGCATCACTCTGTGCTAAGTGGAAGTCTCACTCACCTCTCATCCTCTAACGATGTCATCCTTCCCTCCGCAACTCACACATCACACATCAGTTAGTTATGTTGGGTGGGGGGCAGAGGGAGGGGCGCTGACAGTGAGGGAGGAAGTACACAGGAAGTACATTAGTTATCAGTCTCTGTCGTCTCCACCTTTTCAGATCCCATCAGTATTAAACTGCTCTGGAAGCAGGCCCTCTCTTTTTCTCTCTTAAAAGTCTCCCGCGCGCCACTTTAAACCAGGCCTCAGATCTAAATGACACTTCGCACTACACATGCATGAAGACAACTGAATTAAATATGTAAATAAAAGGCAGGAAAAAATACATAAAAAATCGGACAGGAAAAAGCGGGAAAGAAAATGTTCCTGTGGTCAAACGGGATTTATTGGCAAGAGACGGGGGAGTTTTAATAAGGTTCACGGGAATTAGTCTTTCACAGAAAACATGCTCACGATCTTGTAAGAGTAAGTTGTCTATGATCAAGTAGAATATTCATCCCATTCAGCTAGTAAAAAAAAAGTACAATGGATTCTAATTTGCAGGACATCAGTGATTTTAGAGAGAATAATAAACATTTTTTTTTCCTAAATGTAATTTTTGTTCTTGATTTTTAAACGGACTCATTTAACCATCCGATGTGCCGTGTGTCACTCCAGTGTATCCGTCTATGTAGGGGGTTGAAGGGGGCTAAAACAGGAGCAGTCGGGGGGGGGGGGGGGTTGTCTGCATGCTTTGCCATGATTCGGAACCTCAGTGACCACACTAATTATTTTTCTAGTCAGCCGTGTGTGCAGAACCTGCCTGCTAGTTGTGCAAATGCTTATTTAAGCTGTGTAACTGAGGTCCATATGGTTTTCATCATCATAAAGAAATGTTTGAGGGGGTTATGTTTTTACTATGCCGGAGCAGAGACTTGTCTGTCAAGCCAGGGTTTGAATAGCCTTCCAGAGGTTAATACTCAACAGTGTGTTACATTATGAATATTAAATATGCAATTGAAATGTGAAGTAGGGTATAACTGTAATGCATGTTTTCATGTTGAATCTAAAAATGACAATAAATGAGCATTTGGCATATCCTGTCTAATGTTGTCATCGCAGTTCCTGAATGATTGTGGGTTATAGTATACAGTGATTTTCTACAGTCAACCATATGTGTTCTAGCTTGCCTTGGTTCATTCTCTCATCATGAGGTATCTACAATAAAAGGCAATAAACAAGGTGCCGAACACATTTATATTAATCTATGACATACAATAAAGCTTTCATTGTCTCCCACGCCCATCCGACCACACAGAGATACCCATCAGTTCTGCAACACACACGCACGTGCACACACGTGCACACACGTGCACACACGTGCACACACACACACACACACACGCACGCGCGCACACACACACACACGCACACACATGTACAGGCTTGATGTTGTTTTCTTTCCTCCCAGCATGTGCAGGCAGTGATGGTGAGTGATAATGTTTAGGCAGAAGAAATCATGGTTAGGAACTCCCCTGGAGTGAGAATGAAAGACTAAATCGGTCAGAGAACAGGAAATCAGGCCAGTGACATTAGAGATCAAGGCACAGCAACATCTCACCTAAAGCATGTTCAATGGCACTTCGACACGTCTCACTAAAAACCTTCACATTGTGCTCTGAGTGTTTCCACGGCTTAATTGATTGTTAAAAAGGGGTGGAGGGGGACTTGGTCCACCTCATGCTCTCTGGCACCATCAGAGACGTTTTTGGGTGTGTAATTTACTCGTGAAAACCGTGATGTATTTTTTTCGGCCAGTAGTTAGCACAGTTTTACTTTAAATAAACGTTTATATTCCAGCATGGGTTTGTGAATGAATAGAACAAAGGCAAGGCAGTAGATTTCTGTCTTGATTGTGCCCAGATGTGTGGTGGGATCTGGAACTCGTTTGATTACCAGGAATATTCAGCTCAATTCAATAAATAGAGCTTTTAGAAGGAGGGCATTTCCATGTCACTGTTTCCAGGCAGAACTATTACACTGCTGTTGATCTGATCTATCTAGTGTATAGACACTGTCGCCTGCTACACGAATACAATACTATTGAAACAACACCATCGAAAATTCATGGACTATCTTTGAAAAAAAAGATATACCCTAACAATGTGCCTCTTCTCTTTCGACCATTTTGTTACAATTACAATCACGTTCACATGTTGTGTTGCTGTGTGTGTGATTGTGATCATTTACAGCGGCCGGCGATGGGGAGAAAACACCCTCGGCTGTCATCTCTGCACTCAATCCCTCTCCGCGCTTGTGTGAGAGATGACGAAATCATCATATGGAAAAATCCAATGTGATCTAAGCAAGAGGCAGAAAGGTCACAGGGAGTCAGTAAAATGGATGAAAGCTAATGATTATCTCAACCTTTATCTAATCAATAATCATTTAATCCCACAATATTATGGACACTATATCCCATTTTCCATTAACTCAGGCGGGATGACAGAGGCTGCATTGTTTCCTAAGGCAGCTTTATGGCAGGGGGATGGCTGGTATGTCTGAGAGGCAGTTTTAAGGTGTGCTCTCAACTGCTCTCAACCTGTTAAGACACTCGTACGTAGTCTGAACATAGAAGATAATACATTTTCTGAAATATTGAGTGTTTGAAGCAATGCGATCGGAATGGTATAGAATAACAATCTAGCAATTTCTAAATGGCCTAGAGTTTTAGCTCCATCAAACAGTGAATGTGGGTTTAATGAAATACCATCACATTACACAAATAGTGGATATTTGAAAGATAAATACGTAAAATCATTTGTTAAACCTGAAAACTCAATTATGTCCTTTGGTTTCTTATGATCACCAAAACACATATATTTCTCCATCAGTCTGTGTCTCTAAGGAGTTTGCATTTGATACCGTTATGCTGCAGTAATTTGATACCGTTATGGCCCATTTGGAGTGACACCATCTTCTGTGACTGGGAGTGTGTCTCCAGTGTCTGTCTGCCCAGTGATGCCATCTTCATCCTAACCTTATTGCTTTTAATGACTCCCTCTTTCCTTTCATGAATTCTTTATCGATTCCTTCTGACGTCTGGGTGAATTAATTTTCAATTACTGCAAATAAAGAATAAAAAAAAAAAAAACTCACTAATGTCTGGCTCCAGCTCTACGTACGAGTGTGTATAAGCATGCGTGTGTGCAACAATGTGATGTGGTGATATTCATACTTTCTATTCCACCGTTCTTCTTCTCTCAGTCCTTCCAGCAAAGGACTGGGGGAGAAATGTTCATCTTCAAAGTCCACACCCAAACACTCACGCATACGCACACACACATCCTCAGACAAAAAGACACACACAAGGGAGCGTGTGAATCCGACGGAGAGAAATTGTACTAAAGGTCACAGTGTGCTAATGACCAGGCTATCTTACATGAAATAAGTCCAGACACTTTCGACAGGTCTCTCAATGTCACAGAGCAGCCTTTCGCTGCTGTCCGGCCCTGACGTGACTGGAAAGCAAGGTGAGGTGAGGTGCTCTGCGTTGATGTGCGTTCGAGGAGAGAAGTGCAGCACCGAACTGGACAGGCTTTTCATTTCATATACTGTACTCTTCAAATATCGCTGACAGCATCCTGTAAGCGTGGCCAACCAGTGCAATCTATTCCCCCGTCATTTTTAAGAATAGGAAACACACTCCAATACTCGATAGACGTGCTCAGTATGAGACTCAGGAGTACAACGTCAATGTTAAATACCCACAGGTCATTAATTACAGCAATTATTCACTTTCATTTCTCTGACACATATTGACTGTTGTTTTTTAATGCGCCCAACCTAAGCCGCCCGGAAGACTTGACAGCAAAATAACAGAATTGTTTAAAGCGAGCCACCATTTTAACAGAGCATTGGGTATAGTCATAGATTTCTTCAAATGTGATATGAAATTTTAAGATTTTTTGTCAGTTGTTCAATTATTTCACATTACTATGAGGCAAGAGCATTAAGGAGTTCGATAGAAAGCGTTTCGGAACATACTGTATGTGGGTCTACTGCTGTATTCAACCAGGAACAAGTGTTGGATAGATTGCATTAAAATGGCTATTGAAAGTATGAAAATAAGAAAATGACCCAATGCTTTGTAAAGATATGTTGCAGAATGTAAGAGGCCAACTGCTTGTGTTGCTAGGCAGCTGTGTAGGCAGCTGTGTACACGCATGTATTTGCCCTGCATGTATGTCCTGACCTCTCCCTCCTCTCTGTGTTTATGTTGTGTGTACGTGTGTGTGTGTGAGTGTGTGTGTGCGTGTGTCCTGAACTATCCCCGTCTCTGCTCATCCCCCTATAAGAGTAGCGTGAAATACAGCTCTGTAATTGTCTGGTCTGGCCCCTACATTCTTTACCCAGGCGACCGCCCCGGCTCCATGTCACTTTAACAACCTGGAATTATCACCACAATGGAGATTTCAGGTTAAAAGTGTCTCTAAGAGAATATAGATACATTTTTCGTCAATAAATTTCCCTCTCCGCCTAGTTTCTTCTAAGTCAAGTACCCCCCCCCGCCCCCCCACCCCCCCCCACCCTGCCTTGATTGACATTTTTACCACAGAATTATAACATGTCTGTCTGTGAGAGGGCTTGTCGTGCTCCAAGATTAGCTAACCATCAAAATAAAATAGGATAAGTTCAACTTGGTGTCATTTCACAGGAATATTGATTATTGCAGACATACAGGATTTGGAGGAGGATTTCCCATAAAAGCAGTAGCCATTGTGTCTTCTGCAGACAGTAAAGCACATGAAGGATGCAGTGATGTACAGGCCTGGAGAGCATCGCCCCCCTAACATTGTCTGTTCGCAGTTAACCTTTGCTAAACCAGGTCTTCTCTTTACTTGGAGAAAGGCTGAGGTTTGTGATGGAAAATGTTATTCATTTCCGCTGTTAGAGTTCCATTATATACAATACATTTCACAGCACCATTTGTGCACGAAGCAACAAAGTTTGTGTGTTGTTCTGAATTGTACAATTGTCGCTGACGGATCATGTTACACCATTGCGTGAAAAGATCACTAAGAAGACAGACACTAGACAGTCCGGCATGAGACGTCCTGTTTTTATCCTGCGCTGGAGAAACTGAAGTAAATCAGCCTATGTCTGTTGGAATCCTGTTGGAACAGTAAGCAACGTCAACGCCACACCTCCCCGACACGACTTTAATCAACAACTTTTTAGACGAGTCGCCTTCATGTCACTCTAACTGTTATTTAAACTAAGGAAAACGACCTTGTTCAGCTACCTACAGGGGGAAAACGTTTAACAACGAGTGAGACCTTAAGGACCAATGAGGCGAGGAGTTCAATACAGCTCAGCTCGCCCAACAATAACCAAAAATGAACAGAGGAATGGTTTAACCATCCAATCAGATTTTGGCCATGTGATTCTCAGTGTTAAACCAAAAAAATTTAACCGCCCAATCGGATGCAGAGTAAGTGCTTCAACATGCCTATAAGAACTAAAGAGTTGCCTCAGCAGCCAACTGAATGCCACGTAAGTGCTTCAGTATGAGTATGGGAAATACAGGAGAGCTTAACCAGCCCCAGTCATACTGCTGTAATGAAAGCCAGATTGAAAGAGGGTTTGGATTGATTTCCAACATCTTGATTTGATATCCTGAATTAATTATTTCAACTTGAATAATATATAAAGGAAAATAAATGGAGAACACTCGCGGGAACAAGAGAGGGCTTCACTACTGCTGAGTTATCTCATGGCCAATCTCACCCGCAAGACTACTCGCAGCTGTGTGTGTGTGTGTGTGTGTGTGTGTGTGTGTGTGTGTGTGTGTGTGTGTTTTTCTGTGTGTGTGTTTCTGTGTGTCTATCTGTCTGTGTGCACGTGTGTGCGCATGCATTCATAGACACGTCAGCGTGTATCTGTGTGCATGCAGAATATGTGTCCAACATATACAGTTGAAGTTGGAAGTTTACATACACCTTAGCCAAATACATTGAAACTCAGTTTTTCACAACTCCTGACATTTAATCCCAGTAAAAATTCCCTGTCTTAGCTCAGTTAGGATCACCACTTTATTTTAAGAATGTAAAATGTCAGAATTAATAGTAGAGAGAATTATTTATTTCAGCTTTTATTTCTTTCATCACATTCCTAGTGGGTCAGAAGTTTACATACACTCAATTAGTATTTGGTAGCATTGCCTTTAAATTGTTTACCTTGGGTCAAACGTTTCAGGTAGCCTTACACAAGCTTCCCACAATAAGGTGAATATTGACTCATTCCTCCTGACAGTGCTGGTGTAACGGAGTCAGGTTTGTTGGCCTCCTAGCTCGCACACACTTTTTCAGTTCTGCACACACATTTTCTATAGGATTGAGGTCAGGGCTTTGTATTGGCCACTCCAATACCTTGACTTTGTTATCCTTAAGACATTTTGCCACAAATTTGGAAGTATGCTTGGGGTCATTGTCCATTTGGAAGACCCATTTGCAACCAAGCTTTAACTTCCTGTGTTAGATGTTGCTTCAATATATCCACATAATTTTCCAGACTCATGATACCATCTATTTTGGGAAGTGAACCAGTCCCTCCTGCAGCAAAGCACCCCCACAACATGATGCTGCCACCCCCGTGCCTCACGGTTGGGATGGTGTTCTTCGGCTTGCAAGCCTCCCCCTTTTTCCTCCAAACATAACGATGGTCATTATGGCCAAACAGTTCTATTTATGTTTCATCAGACCAGAGGACATTTCTCCAAAAAGTACGATCTTTGTCCCCATGTGCAGTTGCAAACCGTAGTCTGGCTTTTTTATGGCGGTTTTAGAACTGTGGCTTCTTCCTTGCTGTGCGGCCTTTCAGGTTATATCGATATAGGACTCGTTTTACTGTGGATATATAGATACTTTTGTACCTGTTTCCTCCAGCATCTTCACAAGGTCCTTTGCTGTTGTTCTACGATTGATTTGCACTTTTCACACCAAAGTACGTTCATCTCTAGGAGACAGAACGCATCTCCTTCCTGAGCGGTATGACGGTTGCGTGGTCCCATGGTGTTTATACTTGTGTACTATTGTTTGTCCAGGTGAACGTGGTACCTTCAGGTGTTTGGAAATTGCTCCCAAGGATGAACCAGACTTCTGGAGGTTTACTATTTTTTTTCTGAGGTCTTTGCTGATTTCTTTTGATTTTCCCATGATGTCAAGCAAAGAGGCACTAAGTTTGAAGGTAGGCCTTGAAATACATCCACAGGAACATCTCCAATTGACTCAAATGATGTCAATTAGCCTATCAGAAGCTTCTAAAGCATGACAAAATTTTCTGGAATTTTCCAAGCTGTTTATAGGCACAGTCAACTTAGTGTATGTAAACTTCTGACCCACTAGAATTGTGATACAGTGAATTATAAGTAAAATAATCTTTCTGTAAAGAATTTTTGGAAAAATGACTTGCCAAAACTATAGCTTGTTAACCATACATTTGTGGAGTGGTTGAAAAAACGAGTTTAATGACTCCAATCTAAGTGTATGTAAACTTCCGACTTCACCTGTATGTGTGTATGTGTACGTGTCTGGTGAGAGTTTGGGTTCCAGATACTGTTACGTGAATATTTGTGTGTCTCTGTCAGATGGTTGCAGCAGTAAACTGTTGCAAGCATCTGACAGTAAACTGTTGCAACCATCTGACAGAGACACACAAATATTCACCTAACAGTATCTGGAACCCACAATTTTGTCATGGCTTTAGAAGCTTCTGATAGGCTAATTGACATCATTTGAGTCAATTGGAGATGTACCTGTGGATGTATTTCAAGGCCTACCTCACGTGTGTGAGCAGCAGTTTGTATAGAGAATTTATTAGGAGTTTGCGAGTGGCTTACATGGAATCCTCTGACTCACAAATCCATCATACATTTTTATGAATCTATTAATAGATATACAGTACTAGCATTCCAGGTGAAGCTGGTTGAGAGAATGCCAAGAGTGTGCAAAGCTGTCATCAAGGTAAAGGGTGGCTACTTTGAAGAATCTCAAATATAAAATATTTTTTGATTTATTTAGCACTTTTTTGGTTACTACATGAGCTTTGATGTCTTTACTATTATTCTGCATTGTAAAACATAGTAAAAAGAAAGAAAAACCCTTGAATGAGTAGGTGTGTCCAAACTTTGACTGCTCCTGTAAATAGTGTAAAAAGGAAAAAACGATTGATTGCATCTATTCAGTGGAGACACAGTGTGCCTTCAGTGTGCTCCTTATTGAATCAAAGATACTGCAACATAAAATGTCTAATTCTCAAAAGGTGGGATGCTGGCAAGGCATCAGTTATTGGTGGTTCACCTTCCCTTTTGATTGTAGTTATTGATAAAGTAATCTACTTTCCCAACCCAGAATATTATAAACTATCATCAGCATAACTCATTTCCCTAGCAGGTACTCATTCGGTAGTAGAATGAGAGGAAACACTAAACACCCGTCCTCTGAACCGGGCTACACAGCTCCACTGCCAGCACTCGATTGGAAGGTGGTTCCTTCCCCCTTCCACCCATCCCACTCGCATCTGACGCCCAGATTATCATAAAAGAAGGCTACTGTCAGCATGCGCGTGATTTACTGACAGCCTGAGCCTATCAATCTCAAAGTTCCGATTAAAAGTATGAGACTCAAATTCTCTCTCTCCTTTTTATTCGAATGAAATAGAAAATAAAGGGAGGCCTTTGAATTTCATAACTTCCAGAAAACTCTGGCAAGTATTCAGTGTGCTCTACTTTTGTCTTTCAACCTCGCCACAGGAGGCAGCGCTCATCCGCAGGAGGCAGCGCTCAGGACATCGTTCTCATTTCAAAATGCCATCGAACCTTCAGATGAGCACTGCACTATGACCTCGGAATACAAAAAATACTGACATCAGATTTTTCTTATTGACATGTGCTCTGCTTAAGAGCACTTCTAAGTGAACCAGGGGGCATACCGTCTCACATTAACAACACTACTTTACATTCTTCTCCCAAAAAAGGCATAATTATACTTGTATATAAATGTATATATATATATAGATGTATATAAATATGTTGGCTAACTTTGTGCCTATTTTTATATTTAAGTTCAGTAAGGATAGCGCTTAATCACCAATACAATTACACATTCACTTTTGAATTCATTTACCCCAAAATCTCCATTTGAATATGGTAAACCATTCTCATTACCCAAACAAAACATTCAGTCTGTAGGGGACAAAAGGGCAGTGAGACAGGACTCTTGCTCACTTTTAACCCATTTTCATTTACCACTGACTTAAATATCTATCTTTGAAGTCATGAAATGTTAAAAGCTTCCTCCGATAACACCCTGTCTTCTCTCTTTGATATCACAGTGTCATCACTGCAAAACCCTGTCAGCCTCACAGTGACGTGTCAGTCATGCATTCAATAATAATGGTTGGATCATTTTGAATGTTTAGAGGAGGAGATCACAAAGTCGTTAACTCTTTTCTGACTCTCTCAGCAGTTCGTGGCGATGTCGCAGCGTTGTCGGAGTGAGCCGTAATGTATAGTGCTGCAAACAAGAAGGATTGCAGGATCCCTGCCTCGCAGCCCGTGGGAGCCCGCGGTGACGCCGGAGCTCAGGTATATGGATGGCCTGAGGAGGTGTCCATCATTCATAAAACATGCCTCCGTACGCGGCCGAATTGATCTTGCAAAAGAAGCAGGGTGGCACAGCTACCACTTCATTAGTCTTCTCGCGCCACAAATCACCCTGCACTAGCCTCCAAGGGACCGCAGCCACCCCTGCCACCCTCACCTCAGCTCTCCTCTCCTCAAAGGCCCGGGGGAAAGGGGGGCTGGATAGATAACAACACCATGATTACAGTGTTATAACAGCTTGTTAGCATTGCGTTAATTTTAGCTCAACATCAGAGTGATGGTACAACACAGGCATGGTGAAGGTCTAGCACTGAATTAGGAATGAGCTCAGATCAAGAAGGAGGCGACATCAGAACAGCTAGAGCAAAACAAAGTTTGAAAAAAACGTTGAAATGCACACAAATCTTGTCAATGGTAATTGATAGCTAGTGGTCATTTCGAGAGTCCCGGATGAAATCAAGTGCCTTCTCCATAAAACAATGTCAAATATTGATGATATTTATTTTTCATAGTTCCAAAATGAATTGCCCCATTCCTCTACTATTTATGATGAATGTTTTTTATTGCCTTTTTTGTTGTTGTTGGAGCTGCTTGAGAGAATTGAGCGTCGCCTTTTCTGCAAATGTTTCCAGCTCACCAGAGAAACCCTGGAGGACACAACCATCACTGGCCATAATATCAGATCCTCTCTGCTTCGCTCTGAATTTGCTGGCTAAAAATGCAAGGACATGAGGGAAATACAAAACTTAAGGTCCCTTTTTTATGTTGACTGATGACATTGGTTGGCATTAATATCTTCATTAAAGGAATTATACGTGATGAAAATAAATAGTCAAGCTTAACTATTAAAATCACGTTTTCTATCAAATTGTCTGTTACACACCTGCAGCGCATACAGCATCCTGATCACTAGAAAAATACTTTGATATCAAACATTTGAAAAGGTCTTGAGAACGTCGATACAGTGTATGCCTTTGTCGTGTGGTAACATTTCATATATGTGTATACAGTATACCTCACATGTGAGCCGCAATAAGATTAATCAATTAGCCTATTCAAATGTTTATCCGACTCTCAATACAGATTATTTAGCAATATGCAAGAAATTACAGTTGAGTTACAGCGATAGGCAATCAAAAAATGTCTGAGAATGGAATTCTAAATTCATTTAATTACTTTGTCAAATGAATGGGTTCACTTACAAGGCATAAAGCTTAAATTGTAAAAGCATTAACAAGCATTACAAGGCATTATTCTAAGCCTGATCAGAGAGGGGGAGAGAGAGAGAGAGACAAAGAAACCATGGCTTGAGCCATAGCTCATGGGAGAGGGAGAGAGAGAATGTAGGTATCTCACCGGCGCATGTCAGGAACTAAAAGAAAAAGAGACAACGAATGTGAGACACTTCATAACGTCTGACCATGTTCAAATTCAAAATCGGAGTTGTTGACCCAATTGCATTACCCGTTGAGTTAACCTCAAATTCGATATCAGACCTACAGACCTGTAAAGACAACAGCACCCCTGATACCCAGAAGTGTGACAGGAGAGGGTTGGTGAGATCACGAGGCATTCCTAAAACAACACAAAGCAATCCTTGCAATCAGTAGATAAGAATCACTTTGGGGGCTAGGCCGCCCTACAAAATCCTCCCTTGAACACATCTGATTCTGCATCAGACAGAAGTGTTCAAAACCGGACGGCCAGCACTGTAGTCACCGTAGACAATCTTCAGAGCAGCAGTTCATGATCCTTGCAGCATCACTTCAAAAATGTCAGTTTGGCGGGCAGCATTGTCTTCTTTAGACATGCAAATGTTCTTAGGTAACATCTTCCCTGCAAACAAGTTACAAATGAATGCTCCATTCTTTGTAAGAGCAAAACCCAGAACTGAAGGTACGCCAAGACATCACATATTAATTCCCATTTCAATGAACATAAAACTGTCTGTTTATCTGATTGGATTGGTCAATAGCAACTTCATGTGTGGTTGTATCAAATCAGTCAGATGAATATAAAATATATCAAAGATCACCTCATCAAAACCAACTCCCTGTGTCTTAACAGGAGCCATTACATTTTGTCTAGCAATCTGTACACATCAAAGATCACCTCATCAAAACCAACTCCCTGTGTCTTAACAGGAGCCATTACATTTTGTCTAGCAATCTGTACACATCAAAGATCACCTCATCAAAACCAACTCCCTGTGTCTTAACAGGAGCCATTACATTTTGTCTAGCAATCTGTACACATCAAAGATCACCGCATCAAAACCAACTCCCTGTGTCTTAACAGGAGCCATTACATTTTGTCTAGCAATCTGTACACATCAAAGATCACCTCATAAAAACCAACTCCCTGTGTCTTAACAGGAGCCATTACATTTTGTCTAGCAATCTGTACACATCAAAGATCACCTCATCAAAACCAACTCCCTGTGTCTTAACAGGAGCCATTACATTTTGTCTAGCAATCTGTACACATCAAAGATCACCTCATCAAAACCAACTCCCTGTGTCTTAACAGGAGCCATTACATTTTGTCTAGCAATCTGTACACATCAAAGATCACCGCATCAAAACCAACTCCCTGTGTCTTAACAGGAGCCATTACATTTTGTCTAGAAATCTGTACACATCAAAGATCACCTCATCAAAACCAACTCCCTGTGTCTTAACAGGAGCCATTACATTTTGTCTAGCAATCTGTACACATCAAAGATCACCGCATCAAAACCAACTCCCTGTGTCTTAACAGGAGCCATTACATTTTGTCTAGCAATCTGTACACATCAAAAATCACCGCATCAAAACCAACTCCCTGTGTCTTAACAGGAGCCATTACATTTTGTCTAGCAATCTGTACACATCAAAGATCACCGCATCAAAACCAACTCCCTGTGTCTTAACAGGAGCCATTACATTTTGTCTAGCAATCTGTACACATCAAAGATCACCGCATCAAAACCAACTCCCTGTGTCTTAACAGGAGCCATTACATTTTGTCTAGCAATCTGTACACATCAAAGATCACCTCATAAAAACCAACTCCCTGTGTCTTAACAGGAGCCATTACATTTTGTCTAGAAATCTGTACACATCAAAGATCACCTCATCAAAACCAACTCCCTGTGTCTTAACAGGAGCCATTACATTTTGTCTAGCAATCTGTACACATCAAAGATCACCGCATCAAAACCAACTCCCTGTGTCTTAACAGGAGCCATTACATTTTGTCTAGAAATCTGTACACATCAAAGATCACCTCATCAAAACCAACTCCCTGTGTCTTAACAGGAGCCATTACATTTTGTCTAGCAATCTGTACACATCAAAGATCACCTCATCAAAACCAACTCCCTGTGTCTTAACAGGAGCCATTACATTTTGTCTAGCAATCTGTACACATCAAAGATCACCTCATCAAAACCAACTCCCTGTGTCTTAACAGGAGCCATTACATTTTGTCTAGCAATCTGTACACATCAAAGATCACCTCATCAAAACCAACTCCCTGTGTCTTAACAGGAGCCATTACATTTTGTCTAGCAATCTGTACACATCAAAGATCACCTCATCAAAACCAACTCCCTGTGTCTTAACAGGAGCCATTACATTTTGTCTAGCAATCTGTACACATCAAAGATCACCTCATCAAAACCAACTCCCTGTGTCTTAACAGGAGCCATTACATTTTGTCTAGCAATCTGTACACATCAAAGATCACCGCATCAAAACCAACTCCCTGTGTCTTAACAGGAGCCATTACATTTTGTCTAGCAATCTGTACACATCAAAGATCACCTCATCAAAACCAACTCCCTGTGTCTTAACAGGAGCCATTACATTTTGTCTAGCAATCTGTACACATCAAAGATCACCGCATCAAAACCAACTCCCTGTGTCTTAACAGGAGCCATTACATTTTGTCTAGCAATCTGTACACAACAAAGATCACCGCATCAAAACCAACTCCCTGTGTCTTAACAGGAGCCATTACATTTTGTCTAGCAATCTGTACACATCAAAGATCACCTCATCAAAACCAACTCCCTGTGTCTTAACAGGAGCCATTACATTTTGTCTAGAAATCTGTACACATCAAAGATCACCTCATCAAAACCAACTCCCTGTGTCTTAACAGGAGCCATTACATTTTGTCTAGCAATCTGTACACATCAAAGATCACCTCATCAAAACCAACTCCCTGTGTCTTAACAGGAGCCATTACATTTTGTCTAGCAATCTGTACACATCAAAGATCACCGCATCAAAACCAACTCCCTGTGTCTTAACAGGAGCCATTACATTTTGTCTAGCAATCTGTACACATCAAAGATCACCGCATCAAAACCAACTCCCTGTGTCTTAACAGGAGCCATTACATTTTGTCTAGCAATCTGTACACATCAAAGATCACCTCATCAAAACCAACTCCCTGTGTCTTAACAGGAGCCATTACATTTTGTCTAGCAATCTGTACACATCAAAGATCACCTCATCAAAACCAACTCCCTGTGTCTTAACAGGAGCCATTACATTTTGTCTAGCAATCTGTACACATCAAAGATCACCTCATCAAAACCAACTCCCTGTGTCTTAACAGGAGCCATTACATTTTGTCTAGCAATCTGTACACATCAAAGATCACCGCATCAAAACCAACTCCCTGTGTCTTAACAGGTGCCATTACATTTTGTCTAGCAATCTGTACACATCAAAGATCACCTCATCAAAACCAACTCCCTGTGTCTTAACAGGAGCCATTACATTTTGTCTAGCAATCTGTACACATCAAAGATCACCGCATCAAAACCAACTCCCTGTGTCTTAACAGGAGCCATTACATTTTGTCTAGCAATCTGTACACATCAAAGATCACCTCATCAAAACCAACTCCCTGTGTCTTAACAGGAGCCATTACATTTTGTCTAGCAATCTGTACACATCAAAGATCACCTCATCAAAACCAACTCCCTGTGTCTTAACAGGAGCCATTACATTTTGTCTAGCAATCTGTACACATCAAAGATCACCTCATCAAAACCAACTCCCTGTGTCTTAACAGGAGCCATTACATTTTGTCTAGCAATCTGTACACATCAAAGATCACCGCATCAAAACCAACTCCCTGTGTCTTAACAGGAGCCATTACATTTTGTCTAGCAATCTGTACACATCAAAGATCACCTCATAAAAACCAACTCCCTGTGTCTTAACAGGAGCCATTACATTTTGTCTAGCAATCTGTACACATCAAAGATCACCTCATCAAAACCAACTCCCTGTGTCTTAACAGGAGCCATTACATTTTGTCTAGCAATCTGTACACATCAAAGATCACCTCATCAAAACCAACTCCCTGTGTCTTAACAGGAGCCATTACATTTTGTCTAGCAATCTGTACACATCAAAGATCACCGCATCAAAACCAACTCCCTGTGTCTTAACAGGAGCCATTACATTTTGTCTAGAAATCTGTACACATCAAAGATCACCTCATCAAAACCAACTCCCTGTGTCTTAACAGGAGCCATTACATTTTGTCTAGCAATCTGTACACATCAAAGATCACCTCATCAAAACCAACTCCCTGTGTCTTAACAGGAGCCATTACATTTTGTCTAGCAATCTGTACACATCAAAGATCACCTCATCAAAACCAACTCCCTGTGTCTTAACAGGAGCCATTACATTTTGTCTAGCAATCTGTACACATCAAAGATCACCTCATCAAAACCAACTCCCTGTGTCTTAACAGGAGCCATTACATTTTGTCTAGCAATCTGTACACATCAAAGATCACCTCATCAAAACCAACTCCCTGTGTCTTAACAGGAGCCATTACATTTTGTCTAGCAATCTGTACACATCAAAGATCACCTCATCAAAACCAACTCCCTGTGTCTTAACAGGAGCCATTACATTTTGTCTAGCAATCTGTACACATCAAAGATCACCGCATCAAAACCAACTCCCTGTGTCTTAACAGGAGCCATTACATTTTGTCTAGCAATCTGTACACATCAAAGATCACCTCATCAAAACCAACTCCCTGTGTCTTAACAGGAGCCATTACATTTTGTCTAGCAATCTGTACACATCAAAGATCACCGCATCAAAACCAACTCCCTGTGTCTTAACAGGAGCCATTACATTTTGTCTAGCAATCTGTACACAACAAAGATCACCGCATCAAAACCAACTCCCTGTGTCTTAACAGGAGCCATTACATTTTGTCTAGCAATCTGTACACATCAAAGATCACCTCATCAAAACCAACTCCCTGTGTCTTAACAGGAGCCATTACATTTTGTCTAGAAATCTGTACACATCAAAGATCACCTCATCAAAACCAACTCCCTGTGTCTTAACAGGAGCCATTACATTTTGTCTAGCAATCTGTACACATCAAAGATCACCTCATCAAAACCAACTCCCTGTGTCTTAACAGGAGCCATTACATTTTGTCTAGCAATCTGTACACATCAAAGATCACCGCATCAAAACCAACTCCCTGTGTCTTAACAGGAGCCATTACATTTTGTCTAGCAATCTGTACACATCAAAGATCACTGCATCAAAACCAACTCCCTGTGTCTTAACAGGAGCCATTACATTTTGTCTAGCAATCTGTACACATCAAAGATCACCTCATCAAAACCAACTCCCTGTGTCTTAACAGGAGCCATTACATTTTGTCTAGCAATCTGTACACATCAAAGATCACCTCATCAAAACCAACTCCCTGTGTCTTAACAGGAGCCATTACATTTTGTCTAGCAATCTGTACACATCAAAGATCACCTCATCAAAACCAACTCCCTGTGTCTTAACAGGAGCCATTACATTTTGTCTAGCAATCTGTACACATCAAAGATCACCGCATCAAAACCAACTCCCTGTGTCTTAACAGGTGCCATTACATTTTGTCTAGCAATCTGTACACATCAAAGATCACCTCATCAAAACCAACTCCCTGTGTCTTAACAGGAGCCATTACATTTTGTCTAGCAATCTGTACACATCAAAGATCACCGCATCAAAACCAACTCCCTGTGTCTTAACAGGAGCCATTACATTTTGTCTAGCAATCTGTACACATCAAAGATCACCTCATCAAAACCAACTCCCTGTGTCTTAACAGGAGCCATTACATTTTGTCTAGCAATCTGTACACATCAAAGATCACCTCATCAAAACCAACTCCCTGTGTCTTAACAGGAGCCATTACATTTTGTCTAGCAATCTGTACACATCAAAGATCACCTCATCAAAACCAACTCCCTGTGTCTTAACAGGAGCCATTACATTTTGTCTAGCAATCTGTACACATCAAAGATCACCGCATCAAAACCAACTCCCTGTGTCTTAACAGGAGCCATTACATTTTGTCTAGCAATCTGTACACATCAAAGATCACCTCATCAAAACCAACTCCCTGTGTCTTAACAGGAGCCATTACATTTTGTCTAGCAATCTGTACACATCAAAGAAGGTACATTCACAAAAGTAACCGATACAGCCGTCGCAAATGGATATAAAAAATGATGGAATTGCAAAGGAAAAAATGATTAACACATCGTCAAATAATCAACATTTTAAGAGAAAACCTCAAATCTACCCTATGCTGCAAGTAGAATCAAGAAGGGTGACACCTCCCTAAATCCCAACGTCCCAACGTCTCTGCATAGTATGACCACTTCTGTGCCAAGAGTTACAAAACCTAACTGAATACTTGGTCCTACGCTGTGGGTAGGCAAGCTGCCTGAAATGTGCAGGTGGATTTCCTCCTCATAGGTTCCAACAGTGCCTGACCGTATGCCCTTCCCTTTTACAGAAATTACAACTATGCTTTGTGGGCTGTTTGGACTTAGCCTCTGTACATGTCTCAATAGCTGCAATAGGGGCTCTTTTGGTAGCTCGGTCACTTTGGAGATGATTTGCTTTCTGTGCTAACAAGTCTTGCTTCGCGTCATGTAGAAATGACCTAGTCAAATCATGCTCTTTTTCGAATGCTTGAAGTTCTGCTCGCAAGTGCTCTATTTTGCCCTCTGATGTGTCTGGGACTTCACAGTGGTATCAAGCATGTTCATCGCTAGTTTGCTGTGTCACAATTCGTTCTTCCAGAGTAAAAACACTGGCAGCTCTACAATTAACATCCTCTTAGATTTTTTTCAAATACATGACAACATGTTGCCAGTAATGGAGGATTTCGTTCCTAGTCAAATCAAAAGTGTGACCGTTGTTTCCTTTCTTGATCAAATTATTAATACGAGATGATTGCCATAGCTCAAAAAATATCAGTCGCCTACATATTCGCCATCACATAAGTCACATATTCGTTATACAGTGTATAGGGGAATCGAATGTAATAAACTCCAATTAAGTTAAAAGCATCCATAAAAAATATCATGTTGGGGTCATCATTTATGACCTGATTCAGGAATCTAGATCCAGAGTTCCTCTGTGGAGATGGGAGAACCTCCAGAAGGACAACTTTCTCTGCAGCATTCCCCCAATCAGGACTTTATGGTAGAGTGGCCAGACGGAAGCCAATCCTCAGTAAAAGGCACATGACAGCCCGTCTGGAGTTTGCCAAAAGGCACCTAAGAGAAACAAGATTCTCTGGTCTGATGAAACCAAGATTTAACTCTTTGGCCTGAATGCCAAGCGTCACGTCTGGAGGAAACCTGACACCACCCCTACGGTGAAGAATGGTGATGGCATCATCATGCTGTGGGAATGTTTTTCAGTGGCAGGGACTGAGAGACTAGTCAGGATCAAGGGAAAGATGAATAGAACTAAGTACAGAGAGATCCTTGATGAAAACCTGCTGCAGAGTGCTCTGGACGTCAGACTGGGGTGAAGGTTCACCTTCCAACAAGACAACAACCTTAAGCACAAAGCCAAGACAATGCAAGAGTGGCTTCGGGACAAGCCTCTGAATATCCTTGAGTGGCCCAGCCAGAGCCCAGACATGAACCCGATCAAACATCTCTGGAGAAACCTGAAAATAGCTGTGCAGCAACGCTCCCCATCCAACCTAACATAGCTTGAGAGGATCTGCAGAGAAGAATGGGAGGAACTCCCCAAATACAGGTGTGGCAAGCTTGTAGCGTCATACCCAAGAGGTCTTAAGGCTGTAATTGCTGCCAAATGTGCTTCAACAAAGTACTAAGTAAAGGGTCTGAGTACTTATGGAAATGTGATATTTCTGGTTTTCTCTTTAATAAATTAGCAACATTTCTAAAAAGTTGTTTTTGCTTTGTCATTATGGAGGTACTGTGTGTAGATTGTTGAGAAAAAAACAAACAATTTATCAATTTTAGATAAGGCTTTAACGTATTTTGGGGGGGAGAAAAAGTCAAGGGGTATGAATACTTTCTGTATGTATGTATGTATGTATGTATGTATGTATGTATGTATGTATGTATGTATGTATGTGTGTGTGTGTGTGTGTGTGTGTGTGTGTGTGTGTGTGTGTGTGTGTGTGTGTGTGTGTGTGTGTGTGTGTGTGTGTGTGTGTGTGTGTGTGTGTATATATTTTCCAACACATTTTTGGGTGAAAAAAAACGAAGTACTGACCCATCCAAAGTGGGATTGAAGTGGATTTAATTGTGATGTCATTGATCTACACAAAATACTCCATAATGTCAAAGTAAAAAGAACATTCTCCAAACGTTGACAAATTAATAAAAATGTAACGACTAAAATATAGTCATTGCAGAAGTATTCACCCCTTTTGTTTAGGCAAGCCTACATTTGACTAGGAGTAACATTTGGCTAAACAAATAAAACAATAAATTGCATTGACTCAATGTGTGAAATCATAAGGATAATAAATAAATAAATATGACCAACCCGTCCTCTGTCCCCCATACATACTACTTCTGTATGTATGGGGGAAACACCCCGTAGTCAGGTACTGAATTTCCACCACAGATTCAACTACAAAGACCAGGGAGCTTTTTGAAAGCCTCATAAAGAAAGCCAGTGATTGGTAGATGGGTAACAATAACTAATCATACATTGAATATCTCTTTAAGCACGGTCAAGTTAATAATTATGCTGTGGATTACATATTAAACCACCCAGACACATCAAAGATACAGTCATCCTTCTGAACTGCACTGCAGGACAGGACTGGAACTTCACAGGGATGTTACCATGAAGCCATTGGTGATTTTAAAACAGCTACAGAGTTCAATGGCTGTGATGGGAGAAAACTGAGGATGGATCAACAACATTGTAGTTACTGAACAATAACGGCCTAAATGGCAGTGAAAAGAAGAATAGAAATATGTTGAATTGTTTTCTTCCAAACATGCATCCTGTATGCAACAAGGCACTGAAGTTATACTGCATGAAAACATGGCACAATGAAAACACAGAAAGCCTTATAATTGGTGCAAATCCAACACAACACATCACTGAGTAAATGCCTTCTAATTTTCAAGCATGGTGGTGGATGCATAATGGTATGGATATGCTTGACATCGGCAAAAACCGGGGAGTTTTTCAGGTGAAAAAGAAACAGGGTGGAGCTAAGCACAGGCAAAATCCTAGAAGAAAACCTGCTTCAGTTTGCTTTACAATAACCTACAACACAAGGCCAAATCGTATCTGGAGTTGCTTACCAAGAAGACAGTGAATGTTCCTGACTGGCCAAGTTATATTTTTTACTTAAATCTGCTTGAAAATCTATGGCAAAAAGATGACTCACAACTGTAATTGCTGCCAAAGGCGTTTCTAACATGTACTGACTAAGAAATGTTAACACTGTTTTTCACTTTGACATTACAGAGTATTTTGTTTTTAGATAGTTCACAAAAAAATCACAGTTAAATCTATTTTAATCCTACGTTGTATATATGAGAGTACTTAATATAATATATATGTGAGTACTTATTATACTCACAGTACAATCAGTAGGGTTTTCCTGATTCATTTATTGGCCCTGTCATTTTTCAAAAAAACATAAACAAGTATTTGAAGTGAACAAAATGATTTTGGGGTTGATGAGGTACGCTCTTAGAAAAAAACTTGTTATCTAGAACTTAAAAGGTTTCTTCGGCTGTCCCCATAGGAGAACCCCTTTGAATAACCCTTTTTGGTTCCAGGTAGAAAGAACCCTTTTGGTTCCAAGTTTAACTGTGTTGGGTTCGATGCAGACCTCTTTCCACAAAGGATTCTACATGAAACCCAACACATTTTTAACCTGGAAGCAAAAGGGGTCCTCCTATGGGGACAGCTGAAGAACCCATTCGGAAACCTTTTTTTGTAAGTGTAGTGCCATCTTGCTTAGATAGTTTAGGCATTCAGAAGTCATACTCTTCAGGAACTATTGAAATGACTGATGCTGACAGTATATTCCAAATGCTATTGTTATTGTCAGAGTATCTAAGTTCTTTGACTCGTAAATACAAATCAGTATGTTGAGTGAAGTATAGAGTGAAGTGAATTTCTCTCCTTCTCCCTTTGCTATTTTTTGTCTGTCTGCCTCTCCTTCCATCTCTCTCAAAAACAAACTACTCACATTGTATTGTCTCTTTAAACTTGCATGGCCTTCCCCCCACTCTTTCCACAGTCTATTCCCTCAACTGTCATTCTGAGAGGTCTAAAAGCTTGTCTTGTGAGCTGTTCAACATCAAAAATGGTTTGTGTGTTTGTCAGTTTGGCCCTCCAAAGAACTCTTGAGCATGAGGGGGGGGGGGGGGGGGGGGGTGCACGAAGAGACTCTGGTGAGAGAATAGGGGGGACTGGCTCTCCTGTGTGCACAAACATAAATACCCGCCCTTTCACCACCACTACCCCACCCTCTCCAACGCTCCCCATCCAAGTTGTGTAGCTTAACGAATACATCTGAAGATCACCATCAATAATTCAGTCCACTTGGGTCAGAGCAGAAGGGTTGTGTGGAGAGGGGGTGGGGGGGTGGTCTTACAAGTCTCCCCTGGTTAGGCTCATTTGAAGAGCAGGCATGGCTAAATGAGAGACAGTGGCGAAACAAGGGCTGTGGTCCTTGGGGAATTCGGACAGTCTCCATTACGAGAGCGGAGCGATTTGCGCTGAATTATGTCAAGCCACAGAGACCTGGACCTTTGGGGACAGTGATATGTCTGATCCCCCAACAAAGAGATCCAAGAGGCCTAGCTTTCTCGTCTTTTCAGAGCATATAAAAGCTGACAAGCTCAAAATGTCAAATTCCACTGGAATGGGGGACATAGAAGTGGGGGTAGTACTTTTGAAATACTTAAATTGTAGTTATTAAAAATAAAACAACTAGAGGGGGGGAACATGGTATTTGCTGTATTTTACATAAAAAGCACTGAAAGCATACAATTTACTGAACAATTTTCAATATAAAGTGGTTATCAAGCAAATATTTCATATGGCACCATCGGAAACAAGTATGTCAAATAATTACTCTTGGATGATAGTCAAACCGGTAACACTCAACAAATCCTATTCCCCACAAATGCAATAGAATGCTCTCTAACATACGGAATAGAGAATGCTCTCTAACGTACGGAATAGAGAATGCTCTCTAACGTACGGAATAGAGAATGCTCTCTAACGTACGGAATAGAGAAAAATGTGTAAAGTGATGCATTGAGAGACATGTTGCTAGGACACAGGTGCAAGCTGTCTGTTTGTGCGGCCTTGTGTTCTGCTGCGCTGTGTGTGGGAGTGTGTGTGATAAAACGCTGTGACAGCAGAAATGTTTGTGTGACAAGCACTCGGGCCCGAGTCCATTAGCAGCCTCTTTTGAGTCTCCTTGGCGGGTTATCGGGCCGGTGAGAAGCAGTCAAAACCTCACAGGCTTCCCCCTCAGAAACCAGCTATTTGTACCGGGTGGCAGAGGGAGGGGTGAGCAAGGACACAAAGGAAGAGAAAGAGGGAGAGAACAGTTATGGTTTCACTGTTGTTTTTGCAAATGTGATGTGACATAGTAGAAAAGGGGGCTGCTTGGAAGTGTGTGGCTCTTGAGAGTCTGTGTGTGTTCCATAGTGTGTATGTGTGTAGCCTCTGTGTCAGTCAGCGTATGTCTGCGTGTGAGTGGGATGAGAGAGGGGAATGCAACTTTCAGCTTGTCGCTGTCAGAGAAACAGACGCACGTCCATAATTAATGTCCAGTCTTAAGCTCACTGCCGACCCAGCAAGGCCTGTAAGTCTCACACACACACACACACACACACACACACACACACACACACACACACACACACACACACACACACACACACACACACACACACACACACACAGTGTGAGGGTGACATGGATCATACTTATATATATGCTTATATACATATATATATAGAACAAAAATGTAAACGCAACAAGCAACAATTTCAATGATTTTACTGAGTTACAGTTCATATAAATAAATCAGTCAATTGAAATAAATTCATTAAGCCCTAATCTATGGATTTCACTTGACTTGGCAGGGGCGCAGCCATGGGTGGGCCTGGGAGGGCATAGAGCCACCCACTTGGGAGCCAGGCCCACCCACTGGGGATCCAGGCCCAGACAATCATAATTTGTTTTTCTCCACAAAATGGCTTTATTAAATACAGACAACTTCTCAGTTTCATCAGCTGTCCGGGTGGCTGGTCTCAGACGATCCCGCAGTTGAAGAAACCGGATGTGGAGGTCCTGGGCTGGCGTGGTTACACATGGTCTGCAGTTGTGAGGCCGGTTGGCCTCTAAAACAACGTTGGAGGCGGCTAATGGTAGCATCTCTGGCAGCAGCTTTGGTGGACAATCCTGCAATCGACATGCCAATTGCACCCTCCCTATACACTTCAGAAATCTGTGGCATTGTGTTGTGTGACAAAAGGGCACATTTTAAAATGGACAGTTATTGTCCCCAGCACAAGGTGCACCATGCAATGATCATGCTGTTTAATCAGCTTCTTGATAGTGCACACCTGTAAGGTGGATGGATTTTGTTGGCAAAGGAGAAATGCTCACAAACAGGGATGTAAACAAATTTGTACACGTCATCTGAGATAAATAATATTTTTGTGTTTATGACACATTTCTGGGATCTATTATTTCACCTCATGAAACATTGGACCTACCCTTTAAATATTGGGTTGATATTTTTGATCAGTATATACCACTCCACAAATGTATTGCTAATTAACTAACTATAGTTTTGGCAAGTCGGTTAGGACATCTACTTTGTGCATGACACAAGTCATTTTTCCAACAATTGTTTACAGACGGCTTATTTTAATTATATTTCACTGTATCACAATTCCAGTGGGTCAGAAGTTTACATAAACTAAGTTGACTGTGCCTATAAACAGCTTGGAAAATTCCAGAACATTTTTTCATGGCTTTAGAAGCTGGAGGTGGAGGTGTACCTGTGGATGTATTTCAAGGCCTACCTTCAAACTCAGTGCCTCTTTGCTTGACATCATGGGAAAATCAAAATAAATCAACCAAGACCTCAGAATTCTTTTTGTAGACATCCACAAGTCTGGTTCATCCTTGGGATCAATTTCCAAACACCTGAAGGTACCACGTTCATCTGTATGAAAAATAGTACGCAAGTATAAACACCATGGGACCACGCAGCCATCATACCGCTCAGGAAAAATACGCATTCTGTCTTCTAGAGATGAACGTACTTCGGTGCGAAAAGTGCAAATCAATAATGCTTTGTCATTATGGGGTTTTTGTGTGTAGAATCACAAGGGGAAAAAAATAATTTAATACATTTTAGTATAAGGCTGTAACATAACAAAACGTGGACAAGTCAAGGGGTCTGAAAACTTCCTGAAGGCACTGTAAATATAAATATCTGTAACACTAAACAGATAGGACCAACTATGTGCAGAGTAGTAGCTGTTGATCAACCTCTCTGTGACCTGACATCACTACACAGAGTGACATACAGTAGGGCATATCTCCACCAGAGACAGACAATAGGCACACACCTTGTATCATAAAATCAAAAGCATGGCTCAGTTACATTGTCCACATCCACTCTGGTGCAACAAACAACTCATGAATATATGTGAACAAGTAATCAGAACCAAATTCAATATTTTCGAATGTTCCTTTCCAACAGGTCATTTTATCCTTCTTTGTCCTTATCAGGGACCAGTCTGCCCGCACTCTCTCCCTCATTCTCTCTCTCTCTCCCACTCTATCCCTCTAGCTCCTTCTCTCTCTCTCTCTCTCTCTCCCTCTCCTTCTCACTCTCTCTCCCTCTCCCTCTCTCCCCCCCTCTCTCTCTCTCTCTCTCCCTCTCTCTCTCTCTCCCTCTCTCGCTCTCTCCATCTCTCTCCTTCTCTCTCTCTATTCCCCCCCCTCTCTCTCTCTCCCTCTCCGTCCTTCTCTCTCTCTCTCTCTCTCTCTCTCTCTCTCTCTCTCTCTCTCTGCATCACTGGACTAATTGAGTAGCTAAACAAACTAATTCATCACTGGCGTTCGCTGAAGACGGACAGGTCTGGAGAGGTGATGTTCATCAAACTCCCCCAATTTGTTTTTTAATCCCTGCAGCAATTTATTTGCTAAATATGCACATTTCTCCCCCTGAAATCTTTTTTCCACGGCCAAGGTTAACCGTACACATGCTCATTCACTATTTATGATTTTGCATAGAGGATACAATTTTTTTTTTCTCCACCCCCCCCCCCCCCCCCTCTCTCTCTCATCTTCTCTCGGATTCAGAGTATCCCAGTGCATTAATCAAAAATAATGAATAAAATGATCCGTCTGACAATGCTCATAGCCTCCCAGGTTACAGGAGAATAGCCGACCAACTTTATTAATCAACACTCCCTGATTAATTGTTACAAAGTGTCATCCATAAATGTCCCTTCATTTTAATAGTACTTTGCTCAACACTAACAATATCCCCTGTGAATTCAGATTTATTGAGGCCTTGGCGATTGGAGAGAGAAGGGTGGTATGTTTCTGGGGGAGTATGCGGGAGCACATATATTCATCCCAATACACCTGCCGTTTGAGAGTAGGCTTTGGAAGAAGTGAAAACATTCCCTAACACTTCAAATTATGGGTTGAATGTGAAGCCCCCACAACAGTAGTTTTGAGAGTGGGCCTAAAGGCAGTTTGTAGCCAGCGCTTGGCTGTGTTGCCCTTTCTGGACCCTGTCCCCAATTCAGCAGAGAAGGTGAGGCGTCGGAGTAAACCATTAAGGGTGACAGTTTCACTTTTCTCCCCCTAATTACTTGTTCCTGCCCATGTGGCATTTCTTAGAAAAATTTGTTGAATAATGACCGGCATTAAAATGGAGGCTCTTAAGAATTTATATGCACTGCTTAATTTATCATGTACTTTCTTTATCTCCTCTCCAGATTTATATCCAAAGTGTCGCTGGCCCCCTCTGCCTTATGACAGCGCCGTCACTTTCTTAAGGGCACAGCATGTACATCAGTGACAAATCCTCTCAGACACATCGGCGGTCCTTCAACTTGCGTCGGCGTGTGGACCGTGTATGTTTTCTGTTTGTGAAGCAGACACCACACGAAGGCAGAGAGCTTGAGGAGTGTTTTACCTGCTCACTGTGCCCCCCCAATCCCCCGGCCTCCCCGTACTCAGTTTGGTAGCGGAAGATGTACCTCTTCCTGTCTTGCCGCTCTTCGCTATTCAACACCTATCATCATGTCTGTATGGATTCCTCATTAGAAGACAACAGCCTCAGCTCACTGGGAACCTTTTTGACCAATGTGTCCAAATGACAGTGTCCAAGAGTGTCGTGACAGCGGCATTTGTCATGGGATATTCATGTCATACATTCACACCGGAGCAATAGTGACCAGCACTTCAGCAATGAGTGCTGGTGCGTTGTTCTCCAAAGCATGAAACCTTTCAAACAACCTTTGCGGCCTCTGCTGGTTTTGTTTGTAAGAGTGATTAACAGCAACAGCCTCTGGCAGAGTCTTTATGAGCTGGGTGACTCTTCTGCGTCTGACCATAACCTGACACTTGATCCTGCATATCCATCAGCGCATGCAGAATAAAACACGGCTCGCTTTCCCTGACACGCTGTCTGACGTTTGATGAATGCAAATAAGAACACAAGCATTCCCAGACACGCTGTCTGACGTTTGATGAATGCCAATAAGAACACAAGCATTCCCAGACACGCTGTCTGACGTTTGATGAATGCCAATAAGAACACAAGCATTCCCAGACACGCTGTCTGACGTTTGATGAATGCCAATAAGAACACAAGCATTCCCAGACACGCTGTCTGACGTTTGATGAATGCCAATAAGAACACTAGCATTCCCAGACACGCTGTCTGACGTTTGATGAATGCCAATAAGAACACAAGCATTCCCAGACACGCTGTCTGACGTTTGATGAATGCCAATAAGAACACAAGCATTCCCAGACACGCTGTCTGACGTTTGATGAATGCCAATAAGAACACAAGCATTCCCAGACACGCTGTCTGACGTTTGATGAATGCCAATAAGAACACAAGCATTCCCAGACACGCTGTCTGACGTTTGATGAATGCCAATAAGAACACAAGCATTCCCAGACACGCTGTCTGACGTTTGATGAATGCCAATAAGAACACAAGCATTCCCAGACACGCTGTCTGACGTTTGATGAATGCCAATAAGAACACAAGCATTCCCAGACACGCTGTCTGACGTTTGATGAATGTCAATAAGAACACTAGCATTCCCAGACACGCTGTCTGACGTTTGATGAATGCCAATAAGAACACAAGCATTCCCAGACACGCTGTCTGACGTTTGATGAATGCCAATAAGAACACAAGCATTCCCAGACACGCTGTCTGACGTTTGATGAATGCCAATAAGAACACAAGCATTCCCAGACACGCTGTCTGACGTTTGATGAATGCCAATAAGAACACAAGCATTCCCAGACACGCTGTCTGACGTTTGATGAATGCCAATAAGAACACAAGCATTCCCATGTGGGGAATCTGCCCTTCCTGCGACTTAAGAAGGAGTATGGTTCTGTAATGGGCCCAGGACATCAAGCTGTGTTACAAATGTAGATATGTATGTTGATTTCACTCTGATATTAGCTGTGTGTGTGTGTGTGTGTGTGTGTGTGTGTGTGTGTGTGTGTGTGTGTGTGCGGTATGTGTGTGTCTGTTTCACGGCGTGCCCTCTTTCTTTGCCTTATTAAAATATGCACACTTTTTAGTCTCACATTAGAATGATTTATGTAACATATCAGCCGGAGCGCTCTAAGAGCCACCTACAGCCTCCCCTTCGTTGCTGTTGTTTTTTTACTATTTCCTCCTGGTAATTTACTACCCCCTCTCCAGAGCATACTTTCTTACGGCTGCTTCTTTCAAGGGCATTTGTGTGGGTCTACCCCGGTTGCGCCAAATGTAATATCTACCATCACGTACAGAAATCACTGACTTACGGTACCGCTGATGAAACACAGGAGACCACGGCCGGTAAGGTCTATGGTAAATTAATTCATTAGGCTAGCGTTTATGACCAACATCTGGTGGTACTGGGACACCTATAATACCATTAAACTATGCTGGTGGTATGTCAGTCATAAAGGCATGCGTAGTAAAGTAGAGAGACATCTAGGTGGAAACACTGTCAGCTCCAATGTGGAAGACAGCTTCTATGTCTAATCTATGTCTCTTCCTATTTATAAAGAGTAAAGGTACCCCTCCACTAAAACCAAATATAGTCTAGTTATCGTACTGCCCCGTCCCATTAAAATATGACAACAGTGAATACATTACCAGGGGTGCCAAGTTAAATACTCCGATCCCTGACCTAATGAAATTACAGGTTCCCCCTGTCGCGACTGCGTTCCTCTAGGCCTACCAGTATTTCTATGGTAATTATATGCAAATAATGGAATAGATGACAGACATTTAACCCCAAAGTACGAGGACGGAACAGAATTAATCAGATTTGACTTTTCCACCACACTCGTTAATGGTGGATTTTAAATACCCGGTTTAGTGTTCTCCATGTTTGAATTGTGTGTTCTCTTTATCCTCAGGCAAGTATGCTCAAAAGTGATGGGTTGTCTAGGAACACCCTGTGCCACCGACACACATTTTGCCACACCCTGCTCCTCTGTCCTCTCACTCTTCTCTGTTGTGCCTCTCATGGCCTTGGGTGGCAGTACCATGATGACAATGTGACACATTAAAAGGAGTGATGGCATGGCACTGTGTCACTAGGAGCCACTCAGCCCATCTGTTCTAGTCCGACCATACTGTCAATCTTCCGTGCTATTTTAGGGAGAATTTACAAGCCACAATGAAGCAGTTGCTCTAGCATCCACCACACAACCCTTTCATGACACATGCACTGTTTCAATGGAGAAAAAAAGGATACGTACTGTAGTACAGGTGTTCTGACTGCTGCCGGCTGTGACAACACACACACACATCCACACACCCTCCCTCCCTCCCCTCCTTCCCTCCTTTGATACTATGTATCAATCAAGGACGACAGCTTTTAAATGTGAAGCTCTGACATGATAGGAGATGCATGCCAGGGGGCTTTCCTTCATAACAACAAGCAGAGCCCCGTAACGGGGCCAATCAGCTGTGGGGGATGACTGTGCAGACAGGTTTGATGGCAAGCACTCCCCCCTCCTCGTCCCCACACCTCCATCTCTCTCTCTGATAACTATCACTGTCAGATGGAAACAGAGCCCAATGTATGACAATTTGTTCATTATCATAGTGAATAGATTTTCACAGGCTCTTCAACAAGACCTCGCAGCTCGATGAATATCAAGCAGGCCTCTTTTTGTCCTAGGGGCCAAATTTGGGAAATAACATCCCTTCCTCTCTCTTGCTCTCTTCCCTCAAGTAAAAACGATGACACCTCAAGTAGCTATCAGTTAGTCTAGTGTGTGTGTGTGTGTGTGTGTGCCTGCGTGTGTGCATGTGCGTGCGTGTGCATGTGTGAGTGTGTGCATGTGTGAGTGTGTAAGAGAGGCCGCAAGAGAGGAAGAGAGACTGAGAGAGTGGAAGAGGGGAGGAAGTATGTGCAAGGCCAAAGAGAGAGACAGGCGTGAACACAAGCAAATATTCTTTGAGAATTCATTAGCCCACCCTCCCCGCTTTTTGGTTCAACAAAATGATGAGTGAGCTTCACACCACACACACCGCAGTGAAGCAGAGGGTAGGGCGTAAGGGGTGATGTTTCCGCCATGGCAGGGGAAGGGAAGTGGGTCGGCTAGGAGCTGTCCATCTGCTGGAGCGTGCTCAGTTGACCAGAGCTCTGTGTAATTAAAAGCCCTATTAGTCCTGTCGACTGAACTGAAGTTAACCCCAAAACACAGTGGAAGGGCGTGGATCCCGCATCAAGACCTGGCAACCCAACACCCTTCTCAGCGCGGCACGAGCCTCCTCACCTACGAAGCCCAGCCTATAGCTCTCCTCAAAAAAGAGCGGGTAAGCCAGGAATCAAAGATACGTTAAGGAGGTGCAGAGGGCCAGATAACTGAGTAGGGGTAGAAAATAATGAGATAGTGTCAGACAGTCTGTTCATTACTCCTCCTGCTGTTTCTTCTCTCTCTGTCTCTTATTTATTCCGTATTATTTTGAAGGATCATATTCGATACAGCTCGTGTGCTGGAGTCCAATGGTCCTTTTGAGCAGGTTTTTGGAGAAGATAATTTATTAAAATGACTTTTTACTCATTTTGTTTAATGTATGCACTTTAACAATTAATAACCCAAGCGCGGGAGATTTTCACTAAAGGCCATTAATTTGTGTAAATCTGCCGCCACTGACAGAGGAGATTTTTTATACTGATCAGGAGAAAGTGAAATTATTCTCTCGCCTCAGGTTAAATATGACTTTCCTCAGGAATGCTGCTGGTCTCTACGCCTGCTTTCTGACCTTGTCATTGATCGTAGCGATCTGCCCCCAAGTCTGCTGCTGCAGGGGGAAAATGTTATTTTCTGTTTGTTTCATTCCTTCACTTTTCTGGTGCCATCAGAAAGGCAAGCAGAGCAGACGTGAAGACTCAAGGCCTTTTAAATAGCTCTGCTTTGTATCCCGACCAACCTCCCTGTCTGGCTGCCCCGGCCTAGCAGTGCATATGTGGACAGTCTGTTGTTGCTAGCAGTTTAATTGCAGAATGTGTGCATGTGTGTGTGTGTGTGTGTGTCTGACTGTGAGTGAGTGTGTGTGTGTGCTTGTTCTTATTATTATTTTTGTCCAAAGCTGCCCATTAAGTGAACACACATAACACTACCTAATGGCCTCCATGTCGGTCTTTAGCCTAACCGCTCTGCTCCCGTTTAAATAGTTGATCCCAACAACACAACAGACCTTTTCTCTTCCCAGCGGCATGGATGTGGTGGCCAGATCATTGCCCGGTGGTCTTCATTCATGGCCATGTCTTCCTTTGAACATTTCTAAAATAAAAATCCTAACCGTGTTGGTTTGAAACATTTACAGCTCGTCTAAAAGATGTTAGCCTCCATTCGTGTCTCCGTCCCAGTCTAGATGTTTATTTACAGACTTTTAATTATACAGGGTGGAGTTGTCCTAGAACTACCTGTAGGTCATCTTATAGACCTATTTCTGAATTACATCTAGAATACACCATCGCAAGATTGACCCAGGAACCAACTCCTAATGTTGAAGATTGCTTATCGGGACCATCACGTACTTCTCAAAACGTAAATACATGAACTCCTCCTAGTATGGAAATTATGCGCTGGGCTCAATTAATTCATGAATGCGTTGATTCCAAATGTATTCCTCAAATCGAATTTTCCTTGTCCTCTCTCTTTCTCTCCTTTTTCTCTGGCCCATTCCTTCCTCCATCTTTCCGGTGGTACTTTTAAGTTCAGAGACTGAGAGCATGTCTTCATTAGCTGCATTAACATTCACAGGCGGTAGTAAATTCTGACAGTGAAAAGGTCCCCGTAACCTTTAGTTGTGCAGAAATTTACTTCCCAAGAAAATTACAGCTGGCACTGTCTTAATTAATGGTGGCTTTCTTTTCTGAAAATCCAGGGCTTGTGAGCTGGAAAAAAATAAAATAAAAAATAAAAGGGAGGAAGAGGGAAATGAGGAAGAGTGGGAGAAAATACTAAATGGATGGTTACAAGAACGGGCCTTGAGATTGAAAATAGTGATAAAAAAAGTAGCACATACAGATTTCGCAATATTGCTCTGTTTGTTGCAGTGTGGGGGATTGTGCTGCAGCGAGTAGATTAGGATCTACTCTCTCTCTTCCCCCCTCTCTCTTTTTGTCTTCCAAAGTGGTATAAAATGGGAGCTTTGGTGAAAACTAATACATATTTTATCCCTGGCTATCTCCCGGGTGCATATTGTTTACCTGGGTTCAGTGAGGGAACACAGAATCCATCTTCACACGGACTACTGCTGCCACACTGATCAGGTCACAAACAAATCAGAATAATACCAACACATTGCAACCCAAAACAGCACAGGAAGGGAAAGAACGAGGCAGGCCGGACCTACTCAGGATGACTGAAGGGGGCCCACAGGAGGTCTGCTTAAAGGGGATTTTGTATGCTGAGATTCTGTTTCCATGGCTGGCTGTGACCCTTAGGGCTTGATCATTAAACATCACCAGAGGGAGAATTTCTCTCCGGTCTTTTGTTTTATCCTCAGACGCTAATTAGGGTTGTGACTCACAGCAGCGTTGATAGACAAATGTCAGAAGGCTCTCATGTCGGTTCATAATTGCCGAAATGAAAGCCGGGGGGAGACTGAGAGTGGTAGACAGCTCAGCTCACATGAATGGGTCTCCATCTGAAATAAAAAAATGAACAATGTATAACAGAAAATGGGTGAGAGGATCTTTGTGTCTTTAACTCTATTGACCAACATTACAGGTGGGCCTGTGAGTGTGATCAGTTGAAGAAATGCACCAGAATAACAAGACAAGAAAGTATGAAAAAAAAACGAAACTCCTACCCAGATAACTTCATGTTTATCTAAAAGGGGTTGTTGTACTGAGAATGTGCGCCACCCAAACAGCCACGGGTTAATCTTGGTAATTATTTTTTTTATTTTGGCAAACTAACGACAGGTATTTCGGGCTTTTATATTTGAACAAACAGTCAGCTGCCTGCAGACAGAGCTGTGTGGTTGTTTTGCATTGTGTGACACCTTCATTAAAATCGGACCATTACGCCACACATTTCCACATTGCCTGATTTCAAAGCCCCGGCAACATTATTCGGCCATCTAAAATGATGTGCATGTCACATACGGTTTTAAATAACCTCACAAATTGTGCAATCAAATAACTTTAGCGCATTTACAAAGACCTCTCTCCCCTCATCGTTTTGGTGACTTCAAGCGACTTGCAAAACATGACTATTACTTCAGCGGCACAATAAGGTATACCAATTATGTCAACTAATCAAAACTATTAGGAGATAGGGGGTATCTAAATTTCTCATGTCAAGCCTGGAGTCAGCTTATTAAAATAGTTCTCTAATGAGCGTCTCCATGCCAGTGTGTCTCTGCCTCTTCTCTCCTCTGGCACCATTCACTAACCTCAGAACCTTCGACGGCACTGTGGAGGCGAGCTTTCATAAAGAACTCAATGTCACTCGGTCAGTGGCACAGTTGCCACAGCCTCTCTACGTTTGTCAACGTGTCTCAGAGATCCACGTAACAGCACATAGGTCATTTATGAGCAAAAGTCAAAGGAAGAACACACATCAGTCGTACATCTGTAGGAGCGCTCATGAACATTTCTACTGTAAACTGGGATTCTTTGTTAAGGGCTTTGTAACGAGTGGCAACACACATAGATTTAATGTGATTTGATAAATAATATCATTTTACTGAGCTGTGACATAAATTCACTCAGGCTATCGAAAAAAAGAGAACCCATTATAACAACGTCTTTCAATTCTATCTCGTTTCCCTTTGTTTATTCAGAGCAGGGCTATTTGGAATAGCTCATACACCCTTTCCCCTGCCTCTGTCCCCAGGACCAGGGTGTGTGAGCCTCCATGTTCCCCCTGTGATGATAAACGGCTGCTGATTCCATCATTCCAATTTGTAATTTTCTGAGCGCAGAGGTAGGACTGGGACAATTGATCAAATTGAGCAGCAACTTGAGCACCCCTCTTTCTCTCCCTCCCTCTTCCTTCTTCCCTGCCCAAATACCCTCTTTAAATATTTAACTAGATTTATGAATGGTCACCATCACCCATCTATTTATACCTCTTATATTGACAGGAAATACATTCATGGGCAGTCAGGAAGAGGAATTACTTTTGGGTTTCCTGGAGTGAAACCACAGGTTTGACGAAGTGCAGATGGCGTACTGTAGATGACTGCCAATCAGAACAGTAGTAAAGTTCAGACACTCTTGTCTTCATGTACTCCATCTTAGTTAAATGAACCCAGTCTAGGTGATGATGTAGTGTAGTGTAGTTCATGAATTGAAGGTCATACATTGTTTCAAATAATAATCGTAACCAAAATATCATCTTTTTCTTACATAACATCTGCTAGGATGTGACTAAAACATAGTTCTAGTGAAAAAAACACAAACTTTTTTTTCTTCAGTTGTGATGTGTTGATTTGTATAGGCTCTGTTAGAACTATGTATTCATACATGTTAATTGAGTGAGGAGTCATCTGTTGATCATGCATCCCCCTCTCAGAAAGCAGTGAGGTCAGCAGAATGCAGTGCCCCCGGGGATCAGATCTGACACAGTCTCAGCGTTCATCAGCAGCAGACACTAGGCTTAGCACCAGCCAGAGACACTGCAGAATCGCCACCGTGCTAGCCTCGGTTCTCTCAGGGGATGAGGCCCTTCGATCTGATTATTTGGGAAGGACAAAGTGCTTTTGTTGATGAAGAGCCACGCTGAAATCTGTGAGTTGAGAAATCAATGGGTTCCACGGGGCCCTGGAGCATTGATCACGGTGCACATTGACAATCCATGCCTTGGTTAGCTATGCAAGTGAATGAGGCAAAATTAGCCACTTGTGAAAGTTTTTATGCCATCTTGTTTTTTCCCTCGTCCTGTATGATTTGTATTGACAGGCCTGGCTCAGACATGATTAATAATCTCCCGCTCTAAAGTTTGAGCTCCTGGCTGTGTGTCTGCTAGACAGAAAAGAGACAAACAAAGTTTTCTGCCTCAGCCCCTGAGCTTGATACATGCCTTGCGAACATCTCCGTTTTTTAATTCCCTGTTTGGACCCTGTGTGAGTTGGGAAAAAAATAGGTATTTCTGATAGTTTGCTGCAGAATCAATCGCTGGGCTCAGAGACACTCAAATCACTCAAATGAGGGTCTCTCATTATAGGGGGACGTTGTTTGTCCAGGAAGCCTTTTCCTAGCACCTTGTTAGAGATGTCCAATCCCCGTAATTGGATTCGTCTGTGTGAGTGGAGCCGGCATTGACAGACGCCTTCGACTGAGAGCCGCATAAATGACAAATGTTCCCCTCGTTTTAAAGCTGACCGTTTAAAGGCATGACATCTCGTTATTATCCCAGAGAAGGGGTTTGAAGGTTTTGGCGATCACACTGTTTAAATCCTGTCTACCTTCCTCGAGCAGTGAGTGAGAATTCATTATATTAGGGGATGTTGGTGATGGGTAGCGTAGCACACAGCTGGTTTCTATTTTAATTGAGAACATCTTCACCCATGTTAACACGAAAAACAAAACTTCAAACATTTTACAGGCACACTTACGGAATGTCCTTTGTATTTCATTTTCAGATATGAAAACATCTGCTGAAAGACTCATCAGTTCAACACCAACATTCCAAACACAGGTGACTGCTTTCCTGTTCCTCATGTTGTTACTGTTTTATGAAACGAGTCGTGGTTTTGATTAACATAGCTGACAGATTTGGTTAGATCTGACGTAGGTGGATATGGTCTCGTAACACATGAGTCATGACATCTGCATTGTATTTTGAATTAGATTCCTGTACAGACAAAGTTTGCGTGTGCGTGCTTGCGTAGGCGCGTGTTTGTTCATGTTGGTGTGAGGTCAATAACTAAAGTGACAGGAGGTCAAACTCAACATAGGTTCTGCTGTAGGAGAGTTATGTACAGTGGGGCAAAAAAGTATTTAGTCAGCCACCAATTGTGCAAGTTCTCCCACTTAAAAAGAAGAGAGAGGCCTGTAAGAGAAGAAAAAAAATCCAGAAAATCACATTGTAGGATTTTTTATGAATTTATTTGCAAATTATGGTGGAAAATAAGTATTTGGTCAATAACAAAATTTTACCTAAATACTTTGTTATATACCCTTTGTTGGCAATGACAGAGGTCAAACGTTTTCTGTAAGTCTTCACAAGGTTTTCACACACTGTTGCTGGTATTTTGGCCCATTCCTGCATGCAAATCTCCTCTGGAGCAGTGATGTTTTGGGGCTGTTGCTGGGCAACACAGACTTTCAACTCCCTCCAAAGATTTTATATGGGATTGAGATCTGGAGACTGGCTAGGCCACTCCAGGACCTTGAAATGCTTCTTACGAAGCCACTCCTTCGTTGCCCGGGTGGTGTTTGGGATCATTGTCATGCTGAAAGACCCAGCCACGTTTCATCTTCAATGCCCTTGCTGATGGAAGGAGATTTTCACTCAAAATCTCACGATGCATGGCCCCATTCATTCTTTCCTTCACACGGATCAGTCGTCCTGGTCCCTTTGCAGAAAAACAGCCCCAAAGCATGATGTTTCCACCCCCATGCTTCACAGTAGGTATGGTGTTCTTTGGATGCAACTCAGCATTCTTTGTCCTCCAAACATGACGAGTTGAGTTTTTACCAAAAAGTTATATTTTTGTTTCATCTGACCATATGACATTCTCCCAATCTTCTTCTGGATCATCCAAATGCTCTCTAGCAAACTTCAAACGGGCCTGGACATGTACTGGCTTAAGCAGGGGGACACGTCTGGCACTGCAGGATTTGAGTCCCTGGCAGCGTAGTGTGTTACTGATGGTAGGCTTTGTTACTTTGGTCCCAGCTCTCTGCAGGTCATTCACTAGGTCCCCCCGTGTGGTTCTGGGATTTTTGCTCACCGTTCTTGTGATCATTTTGACCCCACGGGGTGAGATCTTGCGTGGAGCCCCAGATCGAGGGAGATTATCAGTGGTCTTGTATGTCTTCCATTTCCTAAAAATTGCTCCCACAGTTGATTTCTTCAAACCAAGCTGCTTACCTATTGCAGATTCAGTCTTCCCAGCCTGGTGCAGGTCTACAATTTTGTTTCTGGTGTCCTTTGACAGCTCTTTGTTCTTGGCCATAGTGGAGTTTGGAGTGTGACTGTTTGAGGTTGTGGACAGGTGTCTTTTATACTGATAACAAGTTCAAACAGGTGCCATTAAATACAGGTAATGAGTGGAGGACAGAGGAGCCTCTCAAAGAAGAAGTTACAGGTCTGTGAGAGCCAGAAATCTTGCTTGTTTGTAGGTGACCAAATACTTATTTTCCACCATAATTTGCAAATAAATTCATGAAAAATCTTACAATGTGATTTTCTGGATTTTTTTTCTAATTTTGTCTGTCATAGTTGAAGTGTACATATGATGAAAATTACAGGCCTCTCTCATCTTTTTAAGTGGGAGAACTTGCACAATTGGTGGCTGACTAAATACTTTTTTTGCCACACTGTATGTACCAGGGCAGTGCTGGCCAGAACACAGTTACCGAAGGGGTGACTTTAATTCACTAATGTGTGGAGTAGGATGGGTGAGCAGGCACTAAAACCCAGACATTTCCATGGGGTGGATTTATTGGGTGGGAACCTGCTCATTTCCTGACATCGTTAGCTGATTAGGTGGCTGATGGCAGAGTAGAACCTTGCAGCTTGAGTGACCATGAGGAGTCAGCCAGCTCACAGCCAAAATAACGTGTTGTTTTTCCCTCAATGGGAAAATGTGAATATGTAATTAATAACTAGTAAAAAAAAGTGACTATCACTTGGGAGTTTACAATCTGTTCAAGGTTTGTTTGCAAACTGCTATTTTTGGATGAAAATAGCAATGTGTAAAATCTCCTCAAAATTCCACAACAATTCTGAACATCACGGGTTCTAGTTTAACAAACCCAGTGATGTGGTAAATCTCAGTGCTGGTGGCAGCGCTACAGCTTCGGGAGTGTGTCAGTAATATTTGTTCCATTTATAAATAAAAAACTGTTGACTGTTTTGCTGCTCATGATATTTTAGTAGAACATTTGGGATGAACATTAGGCTACTGTGTACGGCCTCCGCTGGCAAAATCAATGCCATAACCAATTGTGTTACCGCTGAGACCAGCTTTTTGTCGGTCTTAAGTATCCCGCTTGCGCTCACTGAAATTGCCATATAAGGACACACCTAAAATATTTCCACCCTCCCAACAGCGCAAGCCAACGTTAGACAGGTAAAAATCTGGACCTGGCGTAATGGCTGGAAAATGCCATCGAACTAGGGTTTGCGTGACGGAATTACAAACTAATGTGCGTTTGACACTTACCCCCAGTCTAAAATAGAACCATATAAGTGACATGATTTGGTTTTAGTGCTGTTTGTTGCTTTGTGGTCTTGCTGTTGAGTTGTACTTTAGGAACTGCACACTCATGTTTTAAAGTGATGAGCTGTCTTCCCACAGGCCATCTATCTTGTTTCCCTCCAGGAAGGTTCTTCCTGTGCACAGACTGATTTAACACCAGCTGGGTCAAAACTCACTGTTTCCTGTGAGAGGTGGAAGTGGACAGGGCACACAGGAACAGAGTAGGTATGCAACAGGGTGGTGTGTGTGTTTGTGTGTGTGTGTGTGTGTGTGTGTGTGTGTGTGTGTGTGTGTGTGTGTGTGTGTGTGTGTGTGTGTGTGTGTGTGTGTGTGTGTGTGTGTGTGTGTGTGTGTGTGTGTGTGTGTGTGTGTGTGTGTGTGTGTGTGTGTGTGTGTGTGTGTTTCCAGAGAGGGAGGATCTATGTGGATGTGTGTGTGAAGGACTGTGTCGTGGAGTAAGTGTCTGAGGCAAAACAATTAGGGATGGTGGATTGCAGATGCCGTTGGATTCTTTAATTATCTATTGTGAAATAATTGAACTATTTTTGTCAAATTTTCCATACAGGATGAAACATGGCTTCTTTTATTGTCATAACCATGTTGTGTAAGATCTAGGAACTTACATTTGTACATTCATCTTTATGATTGAGACACATTATATAAATTAATCCCGCATTTCTCTCCACAACGCTGACCCAATACCACATGATATTCCATGTGGATAGCCAATGCTGCGTACATAAATATGGCATTTGGTGTTTCATTTCATTCTGACTTGCATTCAATAAAATAATATGATTCTTTAATACAGAGAACCTTCAAAACCCTCCATGTAGAATCCCTTTCCCTCCCCCTTCTCCTACATCTTCAGCAGACCAGAGGTAATTCCGGTGAACCCTCCATGTTGAATCCCTTTCCCTCCCCCTTCTCCTACATCTTCAGCAGACCAGAGGTAATTCCGGTGAACCCTCCATGTTGAATCCCTTTCCCTCCCCCTTCTCCTACATCTTCAGCAGACCAGAGGTAATTCCGGTGAACCCTCCATGTTGAATCCCTTTCCCTCCCCCTTCTCCTACATCTTCAGCAGACCAGAGGTAATTCCGGTGAACCCTCCATGTTGAATCCCTTTCCCTCCCCCTTCTCCTACATCTTCAGCAGACCAGAGGTAATTCCGGTGAACCCTCCATGTTGAATCCCTTTCCCTCCCCCTTCTCCTACATCTTCAGCAGACCAGAGGTAATTCCGGTGAACCCTCCATGTTGAATCCCTTTCCCTCCCCCTTCTCCTACATCTTCAGCAGACCAGAGGTAATTCCGGTGAACCCTCCATGTTGAATCCCTTTCCCTCCCCCTTCTCCTACATCTTCAGCAGACCAGAGGTAATTCCGGTGAACCCTCCATGTTGAATCCCTTTCCCTCCCCCTTCTCCTACATCTTCAGCAGACCAGAGGTAATTCCGGTGAACCCTCCATGTAGAATCCCTTTCCCTCCCCCTTCTCCTACATCTTCAGCAGACCAGAGGTAATTCCGGTGAACCCTCCATGTAGAATCCCTTTCCCTCCCCCTTCTCCTACATCTTCAGCAGACCAGAGGTAATTCCGGTGAACCCTCCATGTTGAATCCCTTTCCCTCCCCCTTCTCCTACATCTTCAGCAGACCAGAGGTAATTCCGGTGAACCCTCCATGTAGAATCCCTTTCCCTCCCCCTTCTCCTACATCTTCAGCAGACCAGAGGTAATTCCGGTGAACCCTCCATGTAGAATCCCTTTCCCTCCCCCTTCTCCTACATCTTCAGCAGACCAGAGGTAATTCCGGTGAACCCTCCATGTAGAATCCCTTTCCCTCCCCCCTTCTCCTACATCTTCAGCAGACCAGAGGTAATTCCGGTGAACCCTCCATGTAGAATCCCTTTCCCTCCCCCTTCTCCTACATCTTCAGCAGACCAGAGGTAATTCCGGTGAACCCTCCATGTAGAATCCCTTTCCCTCCCCCTTCTCCTACATCTTCAGCAGACCAGAGGTAATTCCGGTGAACCCTCCATGTAGAATCCCTTTCCCTCCCCCTTCTCCTACATCTTCAGCAGACCAGAGGTAATTCCGGTGAACCCTCCATGTTGAATCCCTTTCCCTCCCCCTTCTCCTACATCTTCAGCAGACCAGAGGTAATTCCGGTGAACCCTCCATGTAGAATCCCTTTCCCTCCCCCTTCTCCTACATCTTCAGCAGACCAGAGGTAATTCCGGTGAACCCTCCATGTTGAATCCCTTTCCCTCCCCCTTCTCCTACATCTTCAGCAGACCAGAGGTAATTCCGGTGAACCCTCCATGTTGAATCCCTTTCCCTCCCCCTTCTCCTACATCTTCAGCAGACCAGAGGTAATTCCGGTGAACCCTCCATGTAGAATCCCTTTCCCTCCCCCTTCTCCTACATCTTCAGCAGACCAGAGGTAATTCCGGTGAACCCTCCATGTAGAATCCCTTTCCCTCCCCCTTCTCCTACATCTTCAGCAGACCAGAGGTAATTCCGGTGAACCCTCCATGTTGAATCCCTTTCCCTCCCCCTTCTCCTACATCTTCAGCAGACCAGAGGTAATTCCGGTGAACCCTCCATGTTGAATCCCTTTCCCTCCCCCTTCTCCTACATCTTCAGCAGACCAGAGGTAATTCCGGTGAACGCTCCTTGTTGTTGCTATTAACTGCTTTATTGAACACAGCATCCTGTTTCCATGGCCATTTACATAAACAGAGAAGAGTACATATTAAAGAAGCAGCCAATGACTCATGACTGGTGGGCCATGTGGCCCCTGGGTCTCCACCCCCACCCCCCCCCCCTCCTCTTCCTCTTCCCCCTGCCTCTTCCTCCCCCTCCACTCTCACTCCTCCCCCCTAAGAAAGGGTGCTATCCCCCTTCCTCTCTACCTCTGCAATGCAAACTCTTACATTAAATTGTGATAGATGAACAACGGAGGCCATTCATACAAATCAATGACTTTAGTGTATGTGTCATTAGCCTGAGAGACGCAGGCAGCGGTCAGTGCTATAAATCAAGCGATGATCGGCCTGTCTGCGATCCAGCGTGCAGCTGCACAACTGCATGCATTACAGAGGAGCAGTGAAAAGAGGAGGAAAGAGTGGAGAATGGTTAATATGTCTAAATGGAGTTACTTACCTGCTACAACCTTTTAGGCAGAACTAGGGTCAGACAGTGAATTGGCTGCCCCTTTCGGTATATGAATCAACCATACACCAGGCCACCTAGCCAAACCAGGAGCCCAATGCCAATACCATCATCAGAAAGCCAGCCATCTAGAAACCCTAAGAGACAAGAGTCAATATGAGAGTCCTGAATGTCCGCCTCTCCTCCTCCTACACCACGATGGGGGAAATCATTTCCAACATTCACTAGGGAATATCTGATTTAATTGAGGTCTAATATAGGTAAAATGGTGGAGGAAAAGGTTGTGGATAGAATGTCAGCCACATAGACGCTGAGAATACCTTATCCAATTGCCCTAAAATGGTATCATATTTGACACGCATCCAACGATATAGGATACAGGAAACGTAGAAATATTTGGCCTGTGAGGGTCAATTCTGAAGTGTGTGTAACTATGTATAAAAAATATTGTAAATATAACGTGTATGTGAATCATAGTGGAAATAAAAGCATACCAAACAAAAATGAATATTACATTTATAGATTAAATGACCGAGGGAGAGAAAAATAAACATTTCAGAGAGCTTAATTTGTCTACAATTTTGACAAACCGTTTTGGAACATCTACATAGTCAGTGTGGGGGCATTCTGCCAGAATTGGCAATACAGCCTGCATATTATGATTTCAACAAGGGTTTGCACTACAGCCAGACGGTTGATTTATAGAGAACGAGAAAAACAAAACAATTTCATTTCAAATGGCCCAACTGAGTTTGTCAACAGATTTATACAATCAAAGTATTTTGTGGACATTTCCAGAATTGGCTAGAAAAGTTGTTTGAAGAGCAACGGCCCCTAAAAAAACAACTTCTCATTTATAAAACAGACTATGTGGCATCAATATGAGTCAGAAACATTGATTCTACTGTCCAAATTGACTACAACGTGTAAATAGCTGTCTCGCCCAGAACAGAGTTTTGTGAGACTTGTGGTTGTGACTGCATCACAACGTAAATTAAGATTGGGTTTGTTTCAATCCTGCCCACAGCTGGCAGCACACAAGTACATAAAAACTTAAAAACATAAAAACCAACCATAAATTGTAGAAATGTACAAACAAATATTGAAAGCATTTATTGAGAAAACTAAAATAATAGCTCCGGAGATAGGCTATCCAAAATCAAACCAACTTTGCCACGGTCACACACCAGCCGGCTGAAGCTAATAGACAAAATAATTTGTCTAACTCTTCCCACCTGCGAACACACACAAGCGACACCCACCTTCAAACCACACCCTGAAACCAACTCACGTTTGAATTCAGTCATGGCCGCTAGCGTTACTTAATGAACCAAATATAAAACGAGGCCAAGTCTTGAAGTGCAGTCGCCCATTTAAGGTGGGTATTCCAAATTATTGGGGCAACAGGGTCAGCTGAGGATCTGAGCAGGCTCAAGGTGAAAGTGTAGACATTGTGACCTGGCAACCCTATGACCTGGCAACCCTAGCTCTCTCACATCACTACAGAAACCCATTCTACAACAGTTCCATAGTTACAGCAAGAGGCAGTGCAGCAGAGAATTCACCCTGGGGCATGATGCAGTCCAAACGCACTCATTAAAAACTTGCAGAATCCGGCGAAATGTGGAATGAATTATAGTCATGTGCATTTTTCCATTGCTCATATAGCAAGTGTACAATTAATTGCAAATTATACCATACTATTATTTACAGTATTACATACAGTATTGACCTCCCACATTTCACCCCAAACCAATAGCAAGTATCAAACAAAATGATAAAGCCCGGGTATAACAGAACTAAAAGGCAGTACACATTTTTGCATTTCAAACAATTGCTTTTGCATTTCCTTCATGTAAATGTATAAACAAAATATTGTTTACTTCAGTCCAATTGTATAAAAACAAGCTGTGCACAATAACTAGCCAAGGACATCCTAGGGGACAGTCTCTGCATTTGATCTAAAGAAATACAAAATAATTATCTGTTTATAAACAATGAAATACAAATGTTTCATCCCAGTTCGTTTAACAATTCTCCATACAATACAATTAACAAAAAAAAATCTAAGATCTTGTCTTTTGTTTGAAATGACGAGAAAAATAATTAATTAGGATATCTGGTCATAATATGATCTCTGACTAACAAAGGAATGTTGATGAGTGTCTAAATTTAATCTGGCAACATCGGGGCATATTAAAGCCCATACCCTCTTTAAATGTACCAATACCTTGTTTAATGTTTATATGGTGTTCATGATCGGTACCATTGTCTCTTCTGAGCTCCAGCCACACTGTGCAACCTGCTCTCTCCTCTGAGTGGGATCTGAGGCCTACAGCCTAGTGCTCTCATGATGTATGGCCTTTGACACCATTAGACAAAGGTATTATTAGCAGATTAGGCTGAGCAGGGACAGGGCCGATCTCCTAAAGAGTTCCAGCATTGAAATAACCCAGAGGCACCGTGAACCTTCCAATTACAGCACGCTCAGCCCTGCACACCCAGCAGGTCACGGATGAAAGCGAATAAATATTTTGAAGTGATCTGCATTATACTGTAAAATACACGAGCCCACTGGGGCCAAGGCTGCCCCCTGTGCTCTTGGCTGGGGCTCTGGGGACTGGGAGTGATGGGAGGGGAGGGTTGAAGAGACCCCGAAAAGACTGCTAGGGGGGAAGCAATGTGGAGGGGGGGAAAATACAGAGACCATACAATTTTGAGAAAGAGTAAGACCGGGAAAGAGAAAGGAGAGAAATAGAGAGGAAAATAGAGAGAGAGATGCAGAGAGAAGAGAGAGACTAGCATAGACTGGGGGATTGTCTGTTTTATGAAGCTCCTCTGACTACCTGCCTGATTCTCCCTTCTCTTGTTTTGCTTTTATCCTTTTAGTCTTGAAGGAGCCTAATTAGCCACTGCAGAGGGCCTCTCTCTCCTTGCCCTTAAATCAGTAATTGGTTTCAGTGCTGAGACTGTCAGGAAATTAACACATCATACCGTGACAGCTGTTCATTTTTTCCCTCTTGTTTGTCATGTGAATCGCCACTGATTTGCCAGAGAGCATAACAAATGACTGGTCTGTAATCATGGGCCACTCACTGGTGTGTAACTGTCTTCCTCTCCCATAACGTTTGTGTGTGTGTGTGTGTGTGTGCGTGTGCACGCGCGTGTGTGTGTCTATTTGTACTGGCTTTAGTTCTAGTTGAGTTCCTGTTCACAAACCCGAACCCAAGACTAGGCCTACATCACAAAGACATACATGCATTCTTGTATCTCTTCATTCAGCTCATTCTGAGTCAATCCTGTTGATAGATTAGAGCAGTATTGATTGGAGGATTAGCCTGATCACTAACTCACTGACAACATGGTCATTAAAACATATGATAGCAATCAGATTAGGCTTGGGGCCAGCTCAAGGTTACAGACCATGATCCCTGAAAAGTGATTTAAGCATACCACTAGACTAGTTAGTAACCAGCTTCCAGGTTGGATTTCAAGTGTATTGATTAGTTCAGACAAATGAGCTATTACCTACCATGCCAAGTTGATAAGCATGTGTCAAGAGATCCGACAGACATGTTTTTGTTGTTCAGTTTCTTCACCGTGCAGAAGTCGTGGGGAGAGAGAGAAAGAGGTGTGTCTAAGACATCTATAAATCCCTCAAAAACTACAGTCGGATAAAGGCCCAATTAACCTTTTCAGAGTCTCCCCCGTCAGCGGAATTTCCTGTACTTTTAAGAAATGAATTTCCCTTCTCTCTTCTCCCAACTGAATGTGCCACATACAGTGCCTTCAGAACGTATTCATACCATTTGACTTTTTCCACATTTTGTTGTGTTGCAGCCTGAATTTATATGTAAAATAGATTGAATTGAGATTTGTTTGTCACTGGCCTACACACAATGCCCGATAATGTCAAAGTTCGATTATGTTTTTGGGTTATTTAAAAAAATAACAATAATAAAAAATGAAAAGCTGAAATGTCTTGAGTCAGTAAGTATTCAACCCCTTTGTTATGGCAATCCTAAGTAAGTTCAGGAGTAAACATGTGCTTAACAAGTCACATAATTAGTAGTGGTGGCTGCATCATGTTATGTAGTAGTTAATAAGGACTGTAGAGTTTTTCAGGATAAAAAAGAAACGGCATGGACCTAAACACAGGCAAAATCCTAGAGGAAAACCTGGTTCAGTCTGATTTCCACTGGGAGATGAATTCACTGTTCAGCAGGACAATATCCTAAAACACAGTGAATGTTCCTGTGTGGCTGAGTTACAGTTTTGACGTAAATCTGCTTGAAAATCTGTGGCAAGACTTGAAAATGGTTGTTTAGCAAAGATCAACAACCAATTTGACAGAACTTTTTTAAGAATAATGCAAAGCTCCTAAAGACTTACCCAGAAAGACTCACAGCTGTAATCGCTGCCAAAAGTGATTCTACCATGTATTGACTCAAGCGGTGTGAATACTTAAATAAATTAGATTTTTCTGTATTTCATTTTTTTTTTTAAATGCGCTAGCATTTCTGAAAACATGTTTTCATTTTGGGGTATTGTGTGTAGATTGGAGAGAACATTATTTTGAATTGATTTTGAATTCAGACTGTAAACACAACACAATGTGGAATAAGTTAAGGTGTGTGACTACTTTCTGGAGGCACTGTATCACTGCGAGATGCCCTGACGCAACTTTATAAAACATATAAAAACAGATTTAATTCCACTGATGTGATTTCCTACTATTTCTCTCCTCTATTCATCCTCTTTTGTCTCGGTGACCGTATTTATAATCGGGGGGAGTGAAGGACACTCGGCAGCATTAGGTTCAGCGGGTTAGGATCCTAGTAGAAGGCCAGAAGGTCAGGGGCATCTGCACATGGGTAATTTTGTAGGTATCCTGAAGGTTGGGGATGACTCAGCACCCAGCGGTCATGCAGCACCCAGGGGTCATGAAGAACCCAGGCTCACTCTGGCACTGGGAGACTTGGCCCCATCTCAGCTCTGACACAGAGTCCATCACCTGGTTGGTACATGGGAAAGGTGCTGAGGTCTCATTATGTCGACGCGTGTCTCTTATTCAATTACTTGTACTCTCATAGTCCACCTCTCTACTTCCTACCATTCACTGCTGCATCCTCACTTAAAAAAAAATATATATATATTATTTTTTTATTTTAATTAACCTTTATTTAACTAGGCAAGTCAGTTAAAAAAAAAAATATTATTTACAATGTCGGCCTACCTGGCCAAACCTGGACGGCGCTGGACCAATTGTGTGCCGCCCTATGGGACTCCCAATCGCGGCCGGATGTGATGTGGCCTGGATGGATACATAAAGGTGTGAACCAAAATATCATATTATATATACTGTACGTTATATTCAGAGCACAAATGCACAAACACTGTAATTAAGATATTTTCTCCACTAAAAGTGACCACAGTTTAGAAGTGGTAAAAGGATATATTGAGTTATGAACAGTATTTTGGTTGGTTTCTACATTACAAAAAGCCTTCAGAACAGAACATTGTGTTTTGACAGTCCTTACTGACTGAGAACATACTGGAGCAAAGACAGTACGACGTAACTTGTCCAATAAAGTCACAAAGGAAAAGTGAAGATGGACTAGTGTCCAGAGGAGCCGACGTCAACTCGCATGAATCAAGAGGTTGAGCGTTTAAACCGTGTGGGGATGCAAGGACAAACAAATCAAAAGGAAAATAAAAAGCTGTCATTCAGAAAAGATATCCACCTCTATGGACCGTTCCCTTAGGCCCCGGCTGTGTCTTTCAGTGTGTGCATAGTACACTCACTGCATCTGAACACTCAGCGAATAGAAAGAGTCTATTTGGACCTTGCAGACGGGTGCGTAGGCATGTGTAGACGTGCATGTGTGCATGCTGATGTTTGTGTGTGTGTGACTGACAACCCGAGGGTACAAATACAGTTATACTAAAAAAAGAGGGGAGAAACACTGTGTGATATTTCTTGATTTTGACAAGCGCCCTGCCAAGGTGAAATTGTGTCTGATGCGCATCTGAGGCGCGCCTCTCCCGTTGCCTCGTACATGAAGTTAGTGTTGTTTTCTACCTCATCTCTTTTCAAATGTGGCGGAAGGCTGAGGAGAGGTGGGCTCTTGCGCCTCCGTGTTTTGCGAAATTGGACTGCCTCTCCCCATTATTGTAAACATCATCCCACCGACAAGCCTGCCGGTCGCTGTGGCGTTGGACGGGGCTGCCTTGGATATATCTACTAAAACACATCCATTAGGTGCAAACTATTTTTGATTTACATGTTCAGACTTTTTTAAACTGTCACATCCACTCCCATTGTTGGGATCAGCTTGGCTGTGTCGTGGAGAGAACAGTGGCTGTTTTTTTCCTCCAGAAAGGAAGGTCTGTCTCTTTCAGCACTGGCCACGGGGCACCAGGCAACCTCTGTGGCTCGGTAAACAACACTCCTCCAATCCCTCGCTGCAATGTCTACCTCATTACGCTATATGCAGAACTTAGTGACCTTAACGTCAGTGCAGTCCGACTTCATCTGTCACACATGCAATTAATTCTATCCAAACCACGGATTGTAGCAGACCATTTAAAGTTTTAAAGTCATACTGTAATTTATATGGAGGAAGAAAAAGCATATGACACAAATACAATATCATATAAATATAAAATAAATAAAAATAAGCTCATTATGGGAGAGGGTAAAAAGTGAGAGAGGTGTAATGTGTGACAGGAGTTACAGCAAATACAGGGAAAATGTTACAATATTCTTAACTTTCTCTCTCTCTCTCTCTCTCAAGGGTTAGGATATCATTGAAGGTTATTAAAAGGTATGTCACGACATGTCCTATGCAGAAAACAAATTCTAGGTGGTTCTAGGTTCTTTGAACAAAATAAAAGGAAAACTTGCTAATATTGAAGGTCAAGCATGTATATCACTGCAACATGTATATGAAATGCTATACTTTACCTCACTAACTATATTTTTTGTTGTCAGACATTCATTTATTGTCACATATAGGGACTAATGAGTAATACTACAGTAAATGAAAGCGTGAAAGACCAAAACAACGGTTTTGTGAAATAACTGAATTTCATATACAAATATTTTCTGTAGACTTGTGAGCTTTTAAGATTCAAAGATTTCTGCACTAGCTTTTTAAACACTTACATTACACAAATATGCTTTTTTTTTTATTGAACAATTTTACATTCCGTCATAAGAAGCTCCCATCCGCCATAGCCTCACTTATCCCAGTGCCTGTGGATGAGCTGGAAGGTGCTACTTCATCTTCACTTGCAAAGATTTTATGAATCAGAGCAATTTCATAAAAGTCCCATTGTATGTGAATTTACTGATGTTATGGCTTATGCTACAAATATATCTCATAGGTGTGAATGTCGCCAGTGGCTAGACTCATAAAGAACGGAGCTGTGACATGGATTGGGTATGGAGGCTATTTGCACAGACCGACAATATGGGTTATTTTTTGTCTGCCTCTTATGGCATGACTATATAAAGATACTCATTAATGGATTGTGTACTTACTGTATTAGATATATATTTTAATAGACATTTTGACAGAACGTTGTCTACAGTTTAGTTGATATCTGAGGATATGAAGAGATAGTAGATGTTGCTTAAACAAGCACTAAAATACGAACATGATTAATTTTTATTTTTTTTGTATTGCCTGAAGTGTTTTGTGTTTATATGTTTACATTGTTTTTTAAATCAATTTTGAATTAACAGTTAATTACATTAGAAGATATAGACCTACAATTATATTGCATTGTACCGAATGAGGTAAGCAATAGAATCACTGTTTCACAAAAAGCAGTACATTGGAGAGAACACAAGTCATCTTTAAGTACATATTATGTAGGCTATTACTGTATTTCAAAAAATCTATGATTACAGTCTTTTTTGCTAAATAAGAGTATATTACACCATTCATCAACCGTGGATGAGCTGGTGACTTGCCTTCCCAGTTTCATTCATCATGATTACGGTGGAGATCATTCCTAGTTTGTGTCTTAGGTCAGGCCGCCGCCACTACCTCATCTGACTGTTTACCACAGTCTCAAGTGGATCTGTTCTGTTCCCCTCCACGTCAGCCCTGACTGACACACAACATGCACGCTTTCGTTCTCCACAACATGCTCTCATGCTGCTATACTGTTTGATAGTACACAACAAAAATACAATCCTCCGTGCATCTCTTGCGAGGGGGTGGTTGGAAGGCGGAGAATGTCAACATCACGGACACCTGTGAAGTCCCATGGCATGATGAGGAGGGAATTGTTGTTGTCTGAGTTTAGACGATACTCAGGGCCAGATGTGAGAGGAGGCAGGAGGAGCTGTCTGGAACAAATTAGGGGAGCGATTTTATTTGCTGTTTTTGCTTAATTATTTTCCATTCATAAAAGAAGACCTGCCGCCGTTGCTATACAAGGTCTATATTTTGTTGGTGCTTACCTGTCTATTGTCCGAAGTGATGTTACTGAATATCTCCCATGTGTCATGCTGTCCCCTTCCCCTGTCTCCCCCCTCCCCTGCCCCATCACAAGACTAGGAGAAAAACATGGGCAGCACTGTGTCGCCAGTCCCCATGTCAAAGTGTTTATTATCCACATCAGCTCTGATACTTATCTGCTGTCCTGGGATCAGCCCCTCTGCCCCCAGTTCTGGTTTACATTGCATCATTTTAAATAAGACATTCTGGCATTGGGCAGCTAACGCCAAACCCCCACCCAAAACACAAACACAAGCATGCGCGCACACACACACACACACACACACACACACACACACACACACACACACACACACACACACACACACACACACACACACACACACACACACACACACACATCCAGCCCCCACCTCACATCTCACTTAAGACGGATTGGGCTGTTGCTAATTAGAGGGATATGAGTACAGCCTGGTGTCTGGATTAATCTGGCCCAATCTCCATCTCACAATGTTCAGTAATGCCTGTCATTACCACCAAACTATGGCACACACTGTACCTTTCCTATTACAAATCTCTCTCTCTCTCTCTCTCTCTCTCTCTCTCTCTCTCTCTCTCTCTCTCTCTCTCTCTCTCTCGCTCTCTCTCTCTCTCTCTCTCTCTCTCTCTCTCTCTCTCAGCAGGTTCTGTCCATAGAGATGGTCACCTGAGGACCAAGACGGCTGGGTCTAGTCACAGCTGACCACATACAGTCCATATCATAAGTATTCACTCCCTTTGGATTTCTTCACATTTTATTGTGTTACAATGTGGTATTAAAATGGATTTAATTGTCTATTCTTTTTGTATCTACACAAAAACACTCTCTAATGTAAAAGTAAATGAATTCAATGAATGAAAAATAAAAAGCTAATATGATTAGATAAGTATGGTGATACATGTTATAAACATATTTGGCAGCGATTTTAGCTGTGAGTTTTTTGGGGTAAGTCTCTTAACATTTTGCACACCTGTGCCATATTTGCCCATTTTTCTTTTAAAAAATGATTAAAGCTCTGTCAAGTTGGTTGTTGTTAGACAGACATTTTCAAGTCTTGCCATAGTTTTTCAAGCAGATTTAAGTCAAAACTGTAACTAGACCACTCTAGTACATTCACTGACTTCTTGGTAAGCAACTGAAATGTAGAGTTGGCCTTGTGTTTTAGACTATTGTCCTACTAACAGGTTAATATGTCTCCCAGTGTCTGGTGGAAAGTAGACTGAACCAGGTTTTCCTCTAGGATTTTGCCTGTGGTACGGTCCATTCTGTTTATTTTTATACTGACAAACTCCCTAGTCCTTGAAGATGAGAAGTCTACCCATAACATGATGCAGCCACCATCATGCTTGAAAATATGGAGAGTAGTATTCAGTATCACCTGTTTAGTGCCTTGTTGCAAACATGATGCATGTTTTGCTATTTTTATCCTATACAAGCTTCCTTCTTTTCGCTCTGTCATGTGGGTTAGTATTGTAACTACAATGTTGTTGACCCATCCTCAATTTTTTTTCTAAAATCACAGCCATTAACTACCATGTTGTTGTGTTACTACCATGTTGTATGTTGCTAACATGTTGCTAACATGTTGTTTTCATGTAGCGTTGCTACCATGCTGTGTTGTCATGTGTTGCTGTCTTGCTTTGTTGTTTTCTTAGGTCTCTCTTTATGTAGTGTTGTGTTGTCTCTCTTGTGTGTGTTTTGTCCTATATTTTTATTTCATTTTTTATTTTTAATCCCAGCCCCCGTCCCCGCAGGAGGCCTTTTGCCTTTTGGTAGGCCGTCCTTGTAAATAAGAATTTGTTCTTAAGTGACTTGCCTAGTTAAATAAAGGTGAAATACAAATAAATGTTACTGTTTTGAAATCACCATTGGCTTCATGGTGAAATCCCTAGAGTGAGTGGGGAATATGATGATATTGAAAAAACAAAACATTTGCGAGGCATTGGAAAAGCCTCCTCGTCTTTGTGGTTGAATCTGTGCTTGAAATGCACTCCTCGACTGAGGGACCTTACAGATAAATGTATGTGTGAGGCACAGAGATGGGGTAGTCATTCCAAAATCGTGTTAACCCCTATTGCACACAGAGTGTGTCCATGATACTTACCATATTGTAACGGATTTCTTCTGTGGATGAAGGATCGGACCAAAGCGCAGCGTGGTTAGTGTTCAACATGTTTAATAAAGACAATAAACGTGAACACTACAAAATACCAAAACAACAAATGTGAAAAACCGAAACAGTCCTATCTAGTGCATAGACACAAAGACAGAAGACAGGAAACAACCACCCACAAAACCCAACACAAAACAGGCTACCTAAATATGGTTCCCAATCAGAGACAATGACTAACACCTGCCTCTGATTGAGAACCATATCAGGCCAAACATAGAAATGGGAAAACTAGACATACAATATAGAATGCTCACTCAGCTCACATCCTGACCAACACTAAAACAAAGAAAACACAAAAGAACTACGGTCAGAACGTGACAGTACTCCCCCCCAAGGTGCGGACTCCGCCCGCAAAACCTGAACCTATAGGGGAGGGTCTGGGTGGGCATCTGTCTGCGGTGGCGGCTCTGGCGCAGGACGTGGACCCCACTCCACCATAGTCTTTGTCCGCTTTAGACTCAACCTAGGAAACGACGACCCTCCCCGCCGACCTAGGACTGGCAACCCTACTAAAGGGCCCCACTGGACTAAACAAACTCCTCCGGACTGAGGGGCAGATCCGGACTGAGGGGCAGCTCAGGACTGAGGGGCAGCTCAGGACTGAGGGGCAGCTCAGGACTGAGGGGTAGCTCAGGACTGAGGGGTAGCTCAGGCTGGTTGACGGCTCTGGTGGCTTCTGGCTGACTGACGGCTTTGGCGGCTCCTGGCTGACTGACGGCTCTGGCGGATCCTGGCTGACTGGCGGCTCTGGCGGATCCTGGCTGACTGGCGGCTCTGGCGGATCCTGGCTGACTGGCGGCTCTGGTGGATCCTGGCGGACTGGCGGCTCTGGCGGATCCTGGCTGACTGCCGGCTCTGGCGAATCCTGGCAGACTGGCGGTTCCTTGCAGACTGGCGGCTCTGGCGGCTCCTTGCAGACTGGCGGTTCTGGCGGCTCCTTACAGACTGGAGACTCTGGCGGCTCAGGACAGACGGGAGACTCTGGCGGCTCAGGACAGACGGGAGACTCTGGCGGCTCAGGACAGACGGGAGACTCTGGCGGCTCAGGACAGACGGGAGACTCTGGCGGCTCAGGACAGACGGGAGACTCTGGCGGCTCAGGACAGACGGGAGACTCTGGCGGCTCAGGACAGATGGGAGACTCTGGCGGCTCTGGACAGATGAGAGACTCTGGCGGCTCTGGACAGACGAGAGACTGTAGCGGCTCTGGACAGACGAGAGACTCTAGCAGCTCTGGACAGGCGAGAGACTCTAGCAGCTCTGGACAGACGAGAGACTCTGGCAGCGCTGGAGAGGAGGAAGGCTCTGGCAGCGCTGAAAAGGCGGGAGCACCCGTAGGGATGAGACGGTGAGACAGCCTGGTGCGGGGGGCTGCCACCGGAGGGCTGATGCGTGGCGGTGGTACTGGATGGACTGGACCGTGCAGGCGCACTGGAGCTCTTGAGCACCGAGCCTGCCCAACCCTACCCGGTTGAATGCTCCCGGTCGCCCTGCCAGTGTGGCGAGGTGGAATAGCCCGCACTGGGCTGTGCTGGTGAACCGGGGACACCATGCGTAAGGCTGGTGCCATGTACACCGGCCCAAGGAGACGCACTGGAGACCAGATGCGTAGAGCCGGCTTCATGGCACCTGGCTCAATGCCCACTCTTGCCCGGCCGTTACGAGGAGCTGGAATGTACCGCACCGGGCTATGCACCTGCACCGGGGACACCGTGCGCTCCACAGCATAACACGGTGCCTGCAAGGTCTCTCTCGCTCTCCGGTAAGCACAGGAAGTTGGCACAGGTTGGCACACTTCGCCACACTCCCTGCGTGCCACCCCCAAGACATTTTTGGGGCTGCCTCTCGGGCTTCCGACCACGCCGCCGTGCTGACTCCATTCGCCGGTATCCCTCTTCACTCTGCTCCAGAGAATCCCAGGTGGTCTCCGGTACTCTCCCTGGGTCGACCGCACACCTGTCTATCTCCTCCCAAGTAGTGACACAGTCCAGATCTCGCTCCCATGTCCAGAAATCCTGACTTCGCTGCTGCTGCCCATTACCACGCCGCTTGGTCCTTTTGTTGTGGGTGGTTCTGTAACGGATTTCTTCTGTGGATGAAGGATCGGACCAAAGCGCAGCGTGGTTAGTGTTCAACATGTTTAATAAAGACAATAAACGTGAACACTACAAAATACCAAAACAACAAATGTGAAAAACCGAAACAGTCCTATCTAGTGCATAGACACAAAGACAGAAGACAGGAAACAACCACCCACAAAACCCAACACAAAACAGGCTACCTAAATATGGTTCCCAATCAGAGACAATGACTAACACCTGCCTCTGATTGAGAACCATATCAGGCCAAACATAGAAATGGGAAAACTAGACACACAACATAGAATGCCCACTCAGCTCACGTCCTGACCAACACTAAAACAAAGAAAACACAAAAGAACTATGGTCAGAACGTGACATATATTATTAGACTCCTGAATGTATTTAGACTTGCCATAACAAAGGGGGTGAATACTTGTTTAACCTGTAGTGACACCCCATCCCGTGAACGGGACCGTTGTCATCATCTGACACTAATTAGCATAACGCAACAGACATAAATCTTCCTAGAAAATATTCCTATTCATGAAAATCACAAGTGAAATATATTGGAACACAGCTTAGCCTTTTGTTAATCACCCTGTCATCTCAGATTTTCAAAATATGCTTTACAGCCAACGCTAGACAAGCATTTGTGTAAATTTATCATAGCCTAGCATAGCATTATGCCTTGCTAGCAGCAGGCAACCTTGTCACGGAAATGAGAAAAGCAATCAAATTAAATCGTTTACCTTTGATGAACTTCGGATGTTTTCACCCACGAGACTCCCAGGTAGACAGCCAAAGTTCATTTTTTCCCAAAATATTATTTTTGTAGGTGAAATAGCTCCGTTTGTTCTTCACGTTTGGCTGAAAAATCGCCCGGAAATTGCGGTCACCACAATGCCGAAAAATATTCAAAATTAGCTCCATAATATCGACAGAAACATGGCAAAAGTTGTTTAGAATCCATCCTCAAGGTGTTTTTCTAATATCTATTCGATAATATATCCGTCGGGACAATTCGTTTTTCACTAGGACCGATTGGAGTAATGGCTACCTCTGTATTTTACGAGAGAATCTCTCTCGGAGCCACCATGTGACCACTTACGCAATGTGGCCGCCTACGGCTATTCTTCAACAGAAATGCGTAAAACTACATCACAATGCTGTAGACACCTTGGGGAATACGTAGAAAGCGTAAGATCATTGATGGTACATTCACAGCTGAATAGGGAGTCATTGGAACGCAGCGCTTTCAAAACCTGGGGCACTTCCGGATTGGATTTTTCTCAGGCTTTCGCCTGCAACATCACTTCTGTTATACTCACATACAATATCTTTACAGTTTTGGAAACGTTAGTGTTTTCTATCCAAAGCCGTCAATTATATGCATATTCTAGCATCCTGACAAAATATCCCGTTTAAAACGGGAACGTTTTTTTTTCCAAAAATGAAAATACTGCCCCCTAACACCAATTAACAAAGACAGTTTTTTTTTTTTTTTAAACATATAATTTGTAATCATTTGTATAATTTTCTATTCACTTTGGCATAATGAGGTATTTTGTTTAGATGAGTGACATTTTTTTTAAATGATATACATTTTTATCCCACTTTGTAATGCAACAAACTATGAAAAAAATCCAAACTCGGTGAAAACGTATGATATGCGCTGTATAATGTCAGATAATATTTAATGTATCCTGTGAATACGGTACATCATACTTGACCACAAACTTTTACTTACTTATCTAATTCATTATTGTCTTTCTTAAACAGATTCAAGCACAAAACAGTTTACACAACAACATATATATAGTACAATACATATATCATTTGTGTATGTAGGCCTACTCTTGTCTATATACAATCTTTACTGGCTAGAGGGCAGTCTTACAGAATAAGCCTCAGAAAATCATTGAACATTATGTACCACTGTATCAATCAATTCCTTTTCCATCTACCCTGCATGAAGGTGTATGAAGGAATATGTCTCTCAAATCTACTCCTCACCAAAAGGCTGCTATTCTGTCTTCAATCTGCAATGCAAAATTAACCTCTGTTTAATCTAAGAGGGCCTCGATGAAGAGCCTGTGACAATGCGAGAGTTCAAATCCTGTTTGCCGTTCAATTATATTTCCTTGTTTCGGCTGTCCTTGAAGGGAAGCCCTTGCTCTTCCAGCTCTCTCCACGTTATCCCGCTCTGTAATGAATGGCAACGCGAGACTCGGAGCACAGAGCGGAGAGGCGGGAAAATGTGTGTGTGTGTGTGTGTGTGTGTGTGTGTGTGTGTGTGTGTGTGTGTGTGTGTGTGTGTGTGTGTGTGTGTGTGTGTGTGTGTGTGTGTGTGTGTGTGTGTGTGTGTGTGTGTGCGTGTGTGTGTGTGTGTGAGAGAGAGAGAGAAAAGAGAATGATGCTTTGCCGCCTGTTGGGCAAAATTACTTTCTATTTGATGTGAAGGCCAGTGTGTGAAGGAGGATTTGAAAATGTCTAATGCTGATTGTGATTGCTAAGCAGAGTCAGCCCATTATATCATTGAATCTTTGTTAAGCAGCCCTTGAGAGCGCCTGACAGCATAATTAATCTTACCTTATGAACAAAGAAACCAGCTCAATAGCACTGAGGATGCTTATTAAAAATACTAAACACACTCTCCAGTTAAAGGATAGCCTTTTTGAAATTGCAGGAGAGGTGTCTATCTTTTAGTTTTTATTTTTTCGTCTGGAAGTGAAATGATATGAGTGGGGGAGGGATCGTTGTGTGGCAGAATGATGAATCATCACGTGCGACAATAAAACATATGAAACAATAATACCGTGCACCATAAAGCAGAGCAAATTATTTTAATTAAAAATGGTTTCGAATTTTTCATTATCTACTTCATCTAGTGCACTGGAAAATGAGGATACAATGAATGGTGTATATACACACATTCCCATTCCTCCCAACAATTACACAATTTATTGAATGGAATGGATATATATTTATATATTTTGTTTAAATGTATAGTTTTCAACTATTGAAATCATACTACTGGAAACACATTATCCAAGCAACGGCATTAATTATAGTGGTAGTACCATACTACATATTGATGTCATGTGTGAGTGAACAATGAATAGGCTGACCAAAACACTGCAAATGTTTGCAATCATGTCCAGGAAGTGAGAATGTTATGGAGCATGGCGTCTTTACATAGAGTTTATGAATGTTGATACTGCAGTTGTTTTTAGCCTGGAAATGACTACATCAGACACTGTACCACAGGCCATAAGAAGCCCAAATAACTTCAGGTCAAAGAGAGTTGACCCTCATGACTAAACTAAGAAAGCCAGCTAACAGGTCAAGGTTCGCCTGGCCGTTTTACGGGCAGAGAGGTGGTTGTGCTGCTTTGAGGCTCCTACTGCCCCTCCTCCCGGTCCACAAGAGAACCAGGCCCAGCCACTTAGTCCACCAGGACCTCTTAAACACCACTTCTCTGGGGTTGGAGTGATCTGGGCCAGGGGGTGGAGAATATTAATTTAGCAGAAACACAAGCTCAGGAGAAACATACAAGCCAGAGAGATCAGACTTGCAACCGCAAAATCATTTTAATATATTCCCTGTGCTACTTGTGAATATTAATAAAATATGAATTATTAATTTTTGCCTTTGGCATGGCAAGATATACTAGTTTTAATTAGTGTACTGTACTCTTATACAATTAAAAAATAATTGATGTCCATATAGAAAGGCGTTTTCTATGATCGCCTTTATTGTTGTTGTCATCACAGTCTGCAGTAAGATGCTTGCCTCCGTATTTTCTTGTCCACTCTGCATTGATGGTACTTTCTTGGGTCAACCCATCCACAATAATTTACATAAAGAACAACATAGGAGCTACATAATGAGACATTTTAAATGATACACATAACAGACCTACACTCTTAGGAAAAAAGGGTTCCAAAAGGGTTCATCAGCTGACCCAATAGGAGAACCTATCATGGATCAAGGTAAGACCCAGATACAGACTGTTGAAGTAACACTGTTTATTGTATCAACGGGGGCAGACAAAGACAGGTCCAAGGCAGGCAGAGGTCCAGCGTAAGGCAAAGGTACAGGACGGCAGGCGGACAGGGACAGGCAGGGTTCAGTAATCCAGAGGTGGAGCAAAGGTACAGGACAGGCAAAGGTCAAAACCGGGAAACTGGCAAAGAGAGGCTGGGAAACGAGCTGACAGGAAGAACGCTGGTAAGCTTGAACGAACAAGACGACCTGGCAACAAACAGACAGAGAACACAGTTGTAAAAACACGGGATCATTTGGAAGATGGTGGAGACAAGCACAAGGACAGGTGAAACAGAACCCGTTTTGGTTCCAGGTAGATCCCTTTATGAAAAAGGTTCTACATGGAACCCTAAAGTGTTCTACCTGGAACCAAAAGAGTTATACCTGGAACCAAAAAAGGTTACACCTGGAACCAAAAAGGGTTCTTCAAAGCGTTATCTTATGGGGACAGCCGAAGAACCCTTTTAGGTTCTAGATAGCACTAGTACACCGATAGTGTATAGAATATTGTGATGATGAGAAACGGCCTATATGCACGTTCAACAACAAGACTGCCTTAAGGATAATGAGTCACACTTGTGATCTTACAGGGCTAATATATTGTCAATACAGTTATGTAAATCATTGATAGTTACAAAATGTGTATACTACATGCTACATGTATGCAGTCTTTAACAGCAACACACATAGAGTACATACATCTAGTTTGTGTTCTACACAGCATGTGTTTCACAGGAGGTTGGTGGCACCTTAATTGGGGAGGACGGGCTCGTGGTATTAGCTGGAGAGGAATCGGTGGAATGGTATCAAATAAATCAAAAACACTTGGGTTGATGCCAATCCATTTACTGCATTCCGGCCATTATTATGAACCGTCCTCCGCAGCCTCGACTGATGTGTTGTAGTCCATGTGAGTTCGTATAACCTTTTCCAACATCTTTGTATAAAGGCATGTGCGTATGTGCCGTTTGCCTGTGCATGCACATTCTGAATGTGTGTGTATGGTTGCTTTGGTATGTTTGTCTCTTTGCCTCCCTCTCTGCATGGCGAAGTGGCAGATGGATGTTTGAGAAGCAGGAAATCTGCTCCTGTCCATGTCAGTTCTGCTCCAAAGAGCAGTGATAACTGAATAATAATCCTGATAGTGTGCCCTCTCCCTCTATCTTTCTCCTTCTCCGTCAGAGCCTTTATCCTTCTGTTTCTGGGGATTGTCTCCTTATCACATGCACAGACTCTGGCCCTTCCTAGCAAATTACTATGCTGAAATTAAAGAGGACTTGAGTGACACAGCTCTCAGGATTGATAGAGAACAGGGATCTACAAACACTGCTATCCCACTGGACCAAAACTGGTTGAATTGTTTCCACGTCATTTCAACCAAAACAGCTCAATGAAATGACATGAAACAATGTTGATTCAATCAGTTTTGGTCCAGTGGGATAGCAGGGTTTGATCCCTGACCTCTATAAATAGTGACAGCAGTGTCACTCAAGTCCTCTTTAATTTAAGCATGGTCATTTGGTAATTCAGTGTAGACAACTGAATGGATTTGAAAAAAGTGATCTACGTATTTCATATTTTTTCACCCAACTTTTAACCTAAATCCAATGACATGGTGACATTTTTGTTGATTTCACGTTAGCTGACAACTCAACCTGTAAATCGAAACTAGACGTTGAACTGACATCTGTGCCCAGTGGAAATGTACTCCTAGAGTCGATGTTCACACCCACACGGAAATCTAATAAGGATAACTAAACAATCTCCATCAAAAATCTATCTGTCTAAGCTAGAGGCATCCGCCGATGTTGGCCTTCTTCATCTCTAGTGAAAGGTGGCAGAGCAACAGCAGTGTTTGACAGACCAGGAGATTGTCACAAAAACGTCTGAACAGTTTGGGATAGGATCATCTATGGAAAGATGAAACTCTCACGGACATGATGGTGTTCTCCGTTTTGCTCTACATCCCCCACAAGTGTCACGGGACTCGTCTGAAGGTAACCCAGTAATGGGACAAAAAACAAATGGAAGTGAATAGGGCATTTCCATGTAAATGTATACGTTTTTACCATGATAAAAAAAGTATACACTACCGGTCAAAAGTTTTAGTTTTTTTCATTTTTAAAAAACTATTTTCTACATTATAGAATAAGAGTGAAAACATCAACACTATGAAATAACACATATGGAGTCATGTAGTAACCACAAAAGTGTTAACTTCTTGCGTCGAGCAATTCCGTATCCGGGAGCGTAATCATAGCCTCAAGCTCATTACCATAACGCAACGTTAACTATTCATGAAAATCGCAAATGAAATTAAATAAATATATTGGCTCACAAGCTTAGCCTTTTGTTAACAACACTGTCATCTCAGATTTTCAAAATATGCTTTTCAACCATAGCTACACAAGCATTTGTGTAAGAGTATTGATAGCTAGCATAGCATTAAGCCTAGCATTCAGCAAGCAACATTTTCACAAAAACAAGAAAAGCATTCAAATAAAATAATTTACCTTTGAAGAACTTCGGATGTTTTCAATGAGGAGACTCAGTTAGATAGCAAATGTTCAGTTTTTCCAAAAATATTATTTGTGTAGGAGAAATCGTCTTGTTCATCACATTTGGCTAAGAAAACCCCCCGAAAATTCAGTCATTCAGTCAAATTCAGGCAAACGTTGTTTAGAATCAATCCTCAAGGTGTTTTTCACATATTTATTCGATGATAAATCATTCGCACTTCCTGTATGAAATTTCATCTTGGTTTCGCCTGTAGCATTAGTTCTGTGGCACGCACAGACAATATCTTTGCAGTTTTGGAAACATCAGAGTGTTTTCGTTCCAAAGCTGTCAATTATATGCATAGTCGAGCATCTTTTCGTGACAAAATATCTTGTTTAAAACGGGAACGTTTTTTTATCCAAAAATTAAAAGAGCGCCCCCTATATCGAAGAAGTTAAACAAATCAAAATATATTTTATATTTGAGACTTTTGAAAGTAGCCACCCTTTGCCTAATGACAGCTTTGCACACTCTTGGCATTCTCTCAACCAGCTTTGTGAGGTAGTCACATGGAATGTATTTCCATTAACAGGTGTGCCTTCTTAAAAGATAATTTGTGGAATTTCTTTCTCTCTTAATGCGTTTGAGCCGATCAGTTGTGTTGTGACAAGGTAGGGGGGGGGGCATACAGAAGATTGCCATATTTGGTAAAAGACCAAGTCCATATTATGGCAAGAACAGCTCAAATAATCAAAGAGAAATGACAGTCCTGACCGTCATTACTTTAAGACATACAGAACATTTCAAGAACTTTGAAAGTTTCTTCAAGTGTAGTCGCAAAAACCATCATGCACTCCAATGAAACTATCACAAATACTTCCTTTTGATTTATTCTTAGACTATCTGTTTTTCCATGTATGAATCAGATATTCAATGCATTTCTATGGGCTAAATAAAACTGAGGCAGACTTCAAAGAATGACTCCTCTTCAGTGATTGCAATTTTACTTCTGAGTGACATATTTAGTTAGATGTTAAACACCATACCTTCTTTCACAGCTTACATTCATCAGGTTTGGTGAGGTGAAGCTGTGCCTCTCTCTCTCTCTCTCTCTCTCTCGCTCTCTCATCTGTAGTTATCTCTCTCCATCTCTCTCTCTCTCTCAATGGATTAAGCTGCAGGAGGCCACTTGTATATCATGTGACTCACTGCCATCAGCACCTTCATATGTAAATTCAAATTCAGTACTTCTCCCCTGAGAAAGAAAAAGAGGAAAGAGAGAAAAAACCGAAAGGAGGGATTCTGACACGCATTTCAAGGAGGAAAAAACGTCAGAACCCCAACTAATGGAGTTGGCATGAAATTTGAGGATTTAATATTGCATGCGGTTGGTTTTTTTTGTGCAATTGACCAACATGACATGCCTAACTGTATAAATGGGTGGCTTTATGATGATAAGATCACTGGCTAATAAGATATTTATGTGACAGGCTGACGCATCCATCTCCTCGCTGTCATCTTCACGCCTCGCCAAGCCGGTGAGGATCAAACGCAAATTCTCCAAATGGGGTCGTTAAATGGAGAGGAAATTTTATAAATTCATATTTTGGAGGAACTAAAGGAGGAAGTTAAGTTCTGACAAATATGTTTGAGTGAAAGAGGTGTCTAAATTCGATATTTTAGCGGGATCGTCTAAAGTGAACAATCTGTCAATTTCCTAAGGGATTTCTACACATTTTGACAATAATATGAACAATTTAAACTTATTCATGGAATCATACTATACTGTATGCTCGTATACAAACACTCTCCTGAGCAGAATTATCTGGAGGGACCAATTAACAGGCAACTTGGCGACAGGAAGTGTCTTTGGTTGTCACAAGGCTTCTCATCAACCCTGGACCCCATGCTTGAATAAGGAGGCCTGTCATGGCATCTGTAACAGCGACACATGTGAATGGTTGTGTGTTTCACTCCCCACATGCATGTCAACATGGCAAGCGTGGCCCGCGCTAATTAGCTTTAATGGTGCTAATGAAGGAGCTGACGTGGTAACACCCAGTTTCAAGACAGCTGCCCGAAGTAGACAACGTAAACACACATTTCACACATTCAACAATGACTGGATATAAGCAAGTGGAGTATTTTCTGTCACAATCCTTTAACACACCTGCACTTCTGCAGAACTTTGTGACATAAAGCTTACTACATTCATAATAGTCAAGTATGTGGCAATGTACTATATGCCCTGCATGCTGAGGCAGGTGTGAAGAGACCCGTAGGCCTACATACATTTGACATCGCTGAATCCTTTACACTACACCTACTTTCCCTGTATGTTTTCAATTGATTAAACCACGTGCTTAACCATGATGTGCTGTAGACAACCAGCTTGAGGAAAGCCACTTGTTCCCTTTCCTCCTCTGCCTTCCTCCTCCCCTTAAATCTCAATGGAGCTCCAGTGTACTCAAATCAAAGTTAATTTGTCACGCGCGCCGAATACAACAGGTTACATTGAAATGCTTACTTACAGGCTCTAACCAATAGTGCGAAAAAAGGTGTGTGTGTGTGTGTGTGTGTGTGTGTGTGTGTGTGTGTGTGTGTGTGTGTGTGTGTGTGTGTGTGTGTGTGTGTGTGTGTGCGTGTGTGTGTGTGTGTGTGTGTAGGTAAGTAAAGAAATAAAACAACAGTAAAAGACATTTGAAAAAAGAGTAGCAAGGCTATATAGACACCTGTTAGTCAGGCTTATTGAGGTAGTATGTACATGTAGATATCGTTAAAGTGACTATGCATACAGTATATGATGAACAGAGAGTAGCAGAAGCATAAAAAGAGGTGTTGGCAGGTGGTGGGACACAATGCAGATAGCCTGGTTAGTCAATGTGATGGAGCACTGGCTGTTCGGGCCAATTTAGGTAGAATGTACATGAATGTAGCAGTGGCACCGCTTGCCATGTGATTGTGGAGAGAACAGTCTATGACTGGGGTGGCTGGGGTCTTTGACAATTGTTAGGGCCTTCCTCTGACACCGCCTGGTGTTGAGGTCCTGGATGGCAGGCAACTTTGTCCCAGTGATGTACTGGGCCGTTAGCACTACCCTCTGTAGTGCCTTGCGGTCGGAGGCTGAGCAATTGCCGTACCAGGCAGTGATGCAACCGGTCAGGATGCTCTCGATGTTGCAGATGTAGAACCTTTTGAGGATCTTAGGACCCATGCCAAATCTTTTTAGTTTCCTGAGGGGGAATAGGATTTGTCGTGCCCTCTTCACGACTGTCTTGGTGTGTTTGGACAAATTTAGTTTGTTGCTGATGTGGACACCAAGGACACCTCCTCCACTGCAGCCCCGTCGATGAGAATGGGGACATGCTCGGTGCTCCTTTTCCTGTAGTCCACAATCATCATTGAGGGATAGGTTGTTATTCTGGCACCACCCGGCCAGGTCTCTGACCTCCTCCCTATATGCTGTCTCGTCATTGTCGGTGATCAGGTCTACTGTTGTGTCGTCAGCAAACTTAATGATGGTGTTGGAGTCATGCCTGGCCATGCAGTCATGGGTGAACAGGGAGTACAGGAGGGGACTGAGCACGCACCCCTGGGGATCTCCAGTGTTGAGGATCAGCGTGGCAGATGTGTTGCTACCTACCCTCACCACCTGGGGGCGGCCTGTCAGGATGTCCAGGATCCAGTTGCGGAGGGAGGTGTTTAGTCCCAAGATCTTAGCTTGGTGATGAGCTTTGATGGTACTATGGTGTTGAACGCTGAGCTGTAGTCAATGAACAGCATTCTCACGTAGGTGTTCCGTTTGTCCAGGTGGGAAAGGGCAGTGTGGAGTGCAATAGAGGTTGCATCATCTGTGGATCTGTTGGGGCGGTATGCAAATTGGAGTGGGTCTAGGGTTTCTGGGATAATGGAGTTGATGTGAGCCATTACCAGCCTTTCAAAGCACTTTATGGCTACGGACCTGAGAGCTATGGGTCTTTAGTCATTTAGGCAGGTTGCCTTTGTGTTCTTGGGCACAGGGACTAGGGTGGTCTGCTTGAAGCATGTTGGTATTACAGACTCAATCAGGGACATGTTGAAAATATCAGTGAAGACACCTGCCAGTTGGTCAGCACATGCCCGGAGCACACGTCCTGGAAATCAGTCTGGCCTCACATCCTTGTGTATGTTGACCTTTTTAAAGGTCTTACTCACGTCGGCTACAGAGAGCGTGATCACACAATTGTCCGCAACAGCTGATGCTCTCATGCATGCCTCAGTGTTGCTTACCTCGAAGCGAGCATAGAAGTGATTTAGCTCGTCTGGTAGGCTCGTGACACTGGGCATGAGCCTACCAGACTGTAATAGTTTGCAAGCCCTGCCACATCCGACGAGCGTCGGAGCCAGTGTAGTATGATTCAATCTTAGCCCTGTATTGACGCTTTGTCTGTTTGATAGTTAGTCGCAGGACATTGCGGGATTTCTTGTAAGCTTCCGGGTTAGAGTCCCGCACCTTGAAAGCGGCAGCTCTACCCTGTAGCTCAGTGCGAATGTTGCCTGTAATCCATGGCTTCTGGTTGGGGTATGTACGTACAGTCACTGTGGCGACGACGTCCTCAATGCACTTATTGATAAAACCAGTGTCTGATGTGGTGTAATCCTCAATGCCATCGGAAGAATCCCAGAACATGTTCCAGTCTATGATTGCAAAGCAGTCCTGTAGTTTAGAATCTGCTTCATCTGACCACTTTTTTATAGACCGAGTCACTGGTGCTTCCTGCTTTAATTTTTGCTTGTAAGCAGGAATCAGAAGGATAGAGTTGATAGAGATTTGGTAGAACTGTTTTAAGTTTCCCTGCATTAAAGTCTTGGGCCACTAGGAGCGCCACCTCTGGGTGGGTGGTTTCCTGTTCGCTTATTTCCTTATACAGCTGACTGAGTGCGGTCTTAGTGCCAGCATCTGTCTGTGGTGGTAAATAAATAGCCACGAAAAGTATAGCTGAGAACTCTCTAGGCAAGTAGTGTGGCCTGCAGTTTATCACAATATACTCTACTTCCGGTGAGAAAAATCTAGAGACTTCCTTAGATTTCGTGCACCAGCTGTTGTTTACAAATATGCACAGACCACCCCCCTCGTCTTTCCGGAGTGTGCTGTTCTATCCTGCCGGTGTAGCGTGTATCCCGCTAGCTGAATATCCATGTCGTCATTCAGCCACGATTCCGTGAAGCATAGGATATTACAGTTTTTGATGTCCCGTTGGTAGGATATTCGTGATCTTTCCTCGTCTAGTTTATTGTCCAATGATTGCTCGTTGGCGAGTAATATTGACGGTAACAGCAGCTTTCCTAGTTGTCTTCTGCGGGTCCGGACGAGGCATCCGGCTCTTCTTCCTCTGTGTCGCTTCCTTTTGCGAATATTTGGGATGTCTGCCCTGTGGGGTGTTTGGAGAATATCGTTTGAGTCCTGCTTGTTGTTGTTGTTGTTGAAGAAATCTTAGTCTAATCCGAGGTGAGTGATCGCTGTCCTGATATCCAGAAGCTCTTTTCTTCCGTAAGATACGGTTGCAGAAACATTATGTACAAAATAATATACAAATATTGCGGGGAAAAAAACACACATAAAAGCACAATTGGTTAGGAGACCGTAAAACGGCGGCCATGTCCTCCGGTGCCATTTTGTGTATTATCCAGGGTCGCACCGTTGATAGATGAGATAGCTTCTCAATTACAAGGGTACAACGTTGCCTTTCCAAGCTGAAAGGGTCAGAAGCGGGATTCTTTTTTTCTTTCAAAAGGGTGACATAGTATTATGACATCTCTCAAATCTAAACTGCAATACTATTCAAGCCCAGCACACAAACAAAGCTGAGGGTTGCACTGTACATACCACATAACACACCACTATCTGATGCTGGGATTACCACTTCTGTTGTGAATAAGCACTTTAAAAGATACCGTAGGTTATAGTTGTATCATACCAGCTCAAAATGTGTATGTATTTTAATATTATGTCACTGTACATTCAAGAGGGTGAGTAAGGTCAAGGAACGTAAACAAACAGATAAGATCATATTAAAAGCATTTTTCTTACGGCACAATGCTAAAGCAGCCAAAGCCTGAGCATTAATCTTAATTCTGCTGAGATTTGTGAAAGGGGAGATTGAGAGGGGGCCGATGATGCAGGGTGTTCTGAGGCGGACATCTTGAAGCGTGATGTTGAGCTATGTTCCTGGTCGGGCAGGGGAGGCATCGACATATAAAATGGTTGTAAATTTGCATTAGGCTCAATCCATCATAGGCGACGGTAGAGCGCAGGGACAATGTGCAAGCTGCTCTGTTCTACACAGCAGAGCAGGCAGCCTCTGACAGATTCCTATTTAAGTGACTGTGAATGCAACAATTCCACAAATAATTTGTCAAGCGGTGCAGCTGAACTAGCTCTGAACCCTACTCCTCACACACATGCCCAGTGCTTCCTCTCTCCCTGCCACCCTCTCTCTCTCTCTGAGGCTCAGTAAGACATATCTTGCCTTTATGTGTTTGCAGCATGAAATGTGTACTTAAGCAAACTGGGATTTCTGTATCTCATACAGAAAATGTATGCTTTTAAAAGAACCAAAAGCCCAATTTATGTACTTTCCTTGTATTTTTGAATTTCCCTGAGCAATATAATCTCAACAGAATATTTTGATTTGTTACATATTCAGCCCAAACTCCAGTGGTTTACGTGCTGTCCGGACATATTTAGATTGTTGAAATTATAGCATGGCATTTTAATTGCATGGCAATTTACAACTGTCCACTAGGGGCTAAGGCGTTGGGGTTGAGGATGGGTTTAAACCGCAAGCTATGGCACCAAGCATTGTTTGTTCAATCCCAGTGCAAAGCACTTGTTTTTTTAACTTGTTTAATGTTTTGTTTTTCCGTTTTTAGCCCTATCCCTAACCTTTACCACACGAAATGAATGACTAAACTTAAGTTTAGGTTGAACTTTTTCACAGTTTGACTGAGGGATAACATATGGCAAAATATGCCGTAATTAAAAGGGCAAGACATACAGTATCTCTGTTGCCAGCAGCTATGTCAAATGTCAAAATGTTCTTTCGAGGTTTTGTGGCACTTATTCTAGATGAACCGTATGAACCGTATAAACTAGCCACAGTATAAACAAATTACACATTTTAGGCTTGAAGCTTAAAGATGCCTACAGTGGGGTCCAAAATGATTGACAACTTTGATAAAGATGAGCAATAATGACTGTATAAAATAAATAATTCAAATACTGAGCTATATTGTATGCTAAAACGTTGACATTATTTTATACTAATACAATTGCTCAGATAAATAGATTTTGTTTAATAAGTGATATTTTTTTTCTTTCAAAGAAGGCAGGCATCAAAAGATACTTCTAAATAAAGTAGTCAAAGGTTTAGTATGGTCCCAGAGGGGTCGGGTTAAATGCGTAAGACAAATTTCCGTATACCCTTTCCCCTTCCCTTTCCAAATTCTTAGCACGCGGTGACTGCATCAAGGTTGTGACTCTACAACACTTGTTGGATGCATTTGCAGTTAGTTTTGCTATCCAGCTTTAGCATATCTATAGGTATTTGCTTAAATAAACCATCCAAAATGTTGAACACCATTCTTATTTATATTTTACAAGAGCTATGTAACAATCTAGTCAGCCAGCTAGCTTCAAACTAATTGAAGCTGGAGGAGCTTGTGTAGGAACCAATATGCTTGCATATTCTATTCTATGAGGAGTTTGTGTAGGAACCAATATGCTTGCATATTCTATTCTATGAGGAGTTTGTGTAGGAACCAATATGCTTGCATATTCTATTCTATGTATAGGTCATTAAATCCTGACTAATTACAACTTGAATAGCATAATATTAAAGGTATTTTCCATTAATCAGTAAATGCTGTCTTTTTTCTTGTTTCCTAAATTATCAATGATACTACCCTTAATACAACACTGGATACATATTGTAGAGTCCCAGCTTTACTGAGAATGTAACTGAAAACATTCTGCACATAAAGAAAAAAAAACAATGATATTGTATTATTCACACAATAATAACCTCAACGCACTGCATCAGCAGTGTTATTTATCAAAAACAGGCTGTGAGCAGGGTGAAGGATGTCCCTTATCTGTTCCTGTCAGTGGGGACATTTGTCATGGGAAAGTTTGGCTCAGATCTGTTGGAGGGGGGGGGTCCTCGTTGTCATTTCAAATTGCTAATCAATCATGGGATCAGGCGGTTCGGTCGGGGAGATTACAGAGCGCCTTCCTGCTAACAGACTGGGCCATTTGTGAGGGCCTGGCCCATGCAGATGAGGCCAGTCCGGCAGTTTAACATTGTTGATCACACAGCGAGGGGAAGAGAGAGGGAGGGATAGAGTGAGAGAGGGAGACAGACAGAGGGAAAGAGTGTGCCTTAAGCAATGAATTCAGAGAGGGCATACTAGAAAGGGAAAAGTGTTCATTCATCATTATTGTCACGGGCTTTCGCAAATGATAACAATTTGTCTTCATCCTATTTTTAGACAAAGAGGCACAATAGCCATTTTGCCAGATGGAATGGTGGGCCTATATTGCAATATGCTACTTTTTGTTAAGTGTTCTTTATTTTGAATTGTTTCATTATTTTTCTTCCATTATTGGTTCTACAGGAGTTGACTTTTGCAACTCTTGCATGAAAACATACATGCCATCAAACTGCAAAAAATAGATTTACTTGTATGAAATATTCCAAAGTATAGAGAGCTACGCTGATAGAATCAGAATCAACCTTTACACATTGCTGCATGGAGTGAGATATATTGACAGGACAAAACATAAAAAGGTAGAAAGAGGGAACCAGCGGCAGGCCACAGTCTCGATCTCCCTGATGGACCCATGAGTGGGTCAAAGTTGTGACTGAGAGGGATGAAGACAAATGGATCGGGTTATAGGATGTATGTGGTTCTTATAATTGACATCTAACGGGTGACCTGGTGACTCCGAGGTGACTCTAGGGCACTTAATTAAAGGACGCCATTCGTTTGGCCAATTGGAGATCTGAGATTTTTTTGCAATTATCTTCACTTAAAATCTATAACAAATGACTTTGCATGAGTCTTGAAATGCTTTTGAAACATAAGCGCATGCAGAAGGAGAACGCTGTTGGCTTATCATTTCCATTAATATGGAAAGAACGTTTCATTATTTGGTGAATCATTTGATGAGGTTTTTAAACATATCGTGCCGTGTTAGTTAAGACAGCTCATGTAGGCTACATGTCACATTTACTGGAGGGGGGTCGTACATACAACACGGTCTCACCTTTGAGAGAAGGAGATGAACAGGAAAACACTTCACACCAAGGGGCCTGTGGGACATACCCACTCCTGTTTACTCAACTCCGGCTAAATCCTTCAATCTTCTCCCTGCAAAATCTCCTCTGCTGTGGATCGCTATTGATATGTGCATGGGGCTGCCGCCTCTAAACACGGTTTAAAAACAGATTACTGCATAATTGCCTGTGCAAGCGCTCCTCTAAGAGTTTTTTTCTGTTCAAAGCCGACACACGGAGACCTCCATTAACACAGGGCAAACCTTCCTTACATTTGACTCTATTATTGTATTATTTTATTATTTATCACGTCTGATGTCATAGTTAGGGTAGTATGCTTGGGTTATAGGCATAGCCAGGTAGAGAATGAGACTCCGAGAGTTGGGAAGAGGGTGTAGCTTGTCAGAAGGCAACAGAACCTGTACAACTCAGGTCCGGGAATGGGATGGAATCAGCATAAATTGGGACTGAGATCTTGGAGCGTGTGTCGGATTACCACTACTGACAGCTGGGCATTACAATGTTCATGTACTTGTCCATCTGTGTTGGTGTGGAACATATGGCAACAATGAAAGCAGACCATGGTTACCACAAGTGTATTACATCATACATTTTACGGTATTATGTTTTCACTGATTACAACTCTTACTATATTTGATAGATTACATTTGAAGCCAAATACGGAACATAAAGGAAACATAAATTATACCATAAATATAATGTCTTCACACCTTACACTCACTACTATAGCTATTGAAAAGGGTAAATGCAATACAATGAAAATGTACACTTTCTGTATATATCATTATCGTATTCAGATATGTTACATACTTTGCATCTTATTTTATATATATATATATATATATATATATATATATATATATAATATTTCAGACCGAAGCAGTAAACAATGATTTTCAGGTCCTGGAAAGAGACAGCAGGAAACCCAATGTGATTAATTGTGTGGAATGGCTGTTTTTTTTGTTGTTGCTTTTACTTAATTTTTTCTAAGAATTGTAAATTCCTCACGGGGGAATTGAAACACCAAGGCCAGTTGTTCCCCATTGAACACAAATCCATCCTACTCTGTGTGGGAGTGACAGATCCTTCTGATCCCTCCCCATCTCTCTACCGTCCCAGCATGCATTACCATATCGGCTTGCCCTAACCTGTAATTTATAACACATCCACTGTATTCTTCTATTCCATGGATGTACCAAGGGCTCTTAAGAAGCTATTGATTTTTATTTGATGAAATGTCTGCTGGGTTGAAGCAAATTAGTGCTAGTTTAATCAAACCGCAATCAATACCTACTTAATAAAACAACCCCAGTTCACACACACACCAAAGTTAAATTCGATGGTGAATAGTTTGAGGAAAAAAGCATAAAAAATAGCGTATTGTTTGTATGTTGGAGGGACTTGTGAGTTGTGGGCTCAGGTATAAAGGAAACAGATCAGTGAGTATTAGATTCTATTGAGTGCCATGGAATTGACTCAGGCCAGGCTCCATGTTGCGCTGATCCAATTCACATGTGAGACCACACAAAAAAATTACTTTAAAGTTATGGGTGCACCCAACATCCCCTCCCATCTGAAACCTCTCTGGACATCAATCATTTTTATAGGCCATCTGCGAGATATTTTCAAGAAGGAAAAAGTATCACTTTTTTTCTCCACAAAAACAAAGTGAAAAAAAAAATCTGAGGGATTTCTTGTTGGAGTTGGTTGTCTTTATGTGCCTACAGTACACTATCTCTGAGTGGACATGCTCAAATTCCAGCACCAGAAGGCTATTGCACTTATTTATACACACACAGTATTTCTGTGAATGTTCATGTATGTTTCCTATTCTATGTCCACATGCATACAATATATTCAACGGTATTATTGGGACTAATTCAATTAAGGGGTTGTCCTCATGAGGGGCACCAATAGGCGGTGGTTTGTCGAACTTATACCCTCTACCGTAGCAACAGGTGGACTAGAAATTTGAGGGCGGTTGTGTCTCCATTTCATCACTGATATATAAAGTTGCTGTTTTTGTTGTTGTGAAGAGATGTTTTAAGTAACGTCAACTTGACTTACTTGCATTCTCTCGGTTGGTGTGGTAGACATCCAGACCATCAATAACCTCCAGTTACTGAAGTTTGTCCTATTTAGAGTAGAACTGACCTACATCTTCCCGGAGCTCTTTGAAGCCAAGATCCTCCCCGTCTGACCTCTTAGTCGGTCCTGTCTGCCTGTATCCCTATCCATCCATAGTGCCTGGGGGCGGGGGGGGGGGGCAGGCCTGAGATGCCTGAGGGAGGTAGACCTGAGGGAGAGGTAAAGAGAGATCCACAGCTCCTTAGGGGGTTGGTTCCAGTTAAAAGGAATGCTAGAGGGGGTAACATTAGAAACACTTGAAATCCTCCATTTAGACTGAGAGGGGGGGGGGGGCTTCCTGTAGATTTACAGTAGACTAGACCCTCAACCTCCACCCAGACATAGACCATATGGCAAATGGTGCATAGATTAACGATGAACTCTTTCCTGTCCCCTTTGACGATAATGTCTCAACATAATTAGTCGTCGTATTAGATGGTTTTGTTATGGATAGCATCTGTCTGTCATTCTTTTTGTACAGTAAATTGTGGTGTCAGCGACAGAGACTTTGTTGTAGAGCCTTTACTTTAGGAAAAAAACAGGGATTTGTTTTGTTAATGACAGTAAAACTCATGAAATAATCTGGTAATCTGTAGATCGTCAGCATAACAAGGATTACATATCCCTCATGCAAGCTCTCCTATGGAAAACCAGCTCCCCTGCAGTGCCCCGGTTTCCCACCCTTCCTCTAGAGTTAGCCCTGTTTATCCGCTTTGAAGAGAAGACGCATCTCTGCCAATGCACCGCTATGTCAGAGAAACAGTTCATAAACACTCTTTTTGTCCTATTCTAGTTGGTAAACACAATTTGTCTTAATCCCTACAATTTTAACAAAAGCTGTCTTCAAAATAATGAAGGCTCAATGTAATTAATTAAAGCTACACCACATTGTCCATCCTCTAAAAATGGGAATGGAGACTATTTATATCTCAATTGACAGCTGTTATAATGCTTTGCAATTTCCACTCTAGTGTTTCTGTAATTACATTGTTATCATGTGCTTTTTCTTTGTATCGCCACTTGGTTCATATTTGCTACTTGACAATGTTCTTAACCATAACTTCATAAGAAACCTCAGCTCATATTAAGGAAAGACAAGTCTGCCTTTTACATGTTGGCCATCTTGTTTCCTTCCTTCCTAATAGACCTCTCTGCATTTCCCGCTCTCTCCCTCCCTCCTCTAGGCTGTCACTCAAAATGAGTGGCTGACGCATGAGCATGAATTGTTAAAAGCAGTTTTAGGTAAAGAGGGAGCGAGAGGGTAAAATATCCAGGATTTTCCTCCCATAGAAAAGTCAACCTCAATTTGTGTCAAGCATGGTTTAAAGACCTTGGGATTAAAGCCATAAACTGGCTGCTGTCAGGCCTGAAACCCTGCTCACATCAGAGTGCCAAACTGGCGTTGTTCAATATCATCTCACATTATATCATGTCACAGCGAGGTGATGGGGAGGCATCACAAACCTGACAGGTCCGATTCACACTGAGGGATTTCATGGACAGCAAGGGGAATCGAAGCTGACTGCATACGGCTCCCATCCAAAATGGGAAATCCATCCCCATGTGCATCGCAAAGCAACGGACACCATCTCCCTGCACAATGTACCTAGGATGAAAACAGGACATGTGTTGGAAAAAGAGAATACAGACCCTGTTCCCCCTATCATTTATTATGTTCTGCCATGAAGAGAAGTACAGTCATGATCAAATCAGAGCAGCAGTGGTGTAAAGAGGGGGTGGCGGGGGAGGGGGGGACTGCAAATAGTCTGGGTAGCCATTTGACTAGATGTTCAGGAGACTTATAGCTCTGGGGTAGAAGCTGTTTAGGAGCCTCTTGGACTTAGACTTGGCGCATCGGTACTGCTTGCCGTGCAGTATCAGAGAGTCTATGACTATGGTGGCTGGAGTCTTTGACAACTTTTAGGACCTTCCTCTGACACCGCCTGGTATAGAGGTCCTGGATGGCAGGAAGCTTGGCCCCAGTGATGTACTGGGCCGTTCATACTACCCTCTGTAGTGCCTTGCGGTCGGAGGGCGAGCAGTTGCAATACCAGGCAGTGATGCAACCAGTGCTCTCAATGGCGCAGCTGTAGAACCTTTTGAGGATCTGAGGACCCATGCCAAGGCTTTTCAGTCTCTTGAGGGGGAATAGGTTTGTCGTGTCCTCTTCATGACTGCCTTGGTGTGCTTGGACCATGTTAGTTTGTTGGTGATGTGGACACCAAGGAACTTGAAGCTCTCAACCTGCTCCACTGTAGCCCCGTCAATGAGAATGGGGGCATGCTCTGTCCTCTTTATCCTGTAGTCCACAATCATCTCCTTTGTCTTGATCACGTTAAGGGAGAGGATGTTGTCCAGGCACCACCCGGCCAGGTCTCCGACCTCCTCCCTATAAAGCTGTCTCTTCTCGTTGTCGGTGATCAGGCTGTTGTGTCATTGGCAAATTTAATGATGGTGTTGGAGTCATGCCTGCTGTGCAGTCCTGAATGAACAAGGAGTACAGGAGGGGATTGAGCACGCACCCCTGAGGGGCCCCTGTGTTGAGGATCAGCGTGGCGGATGTGTTGTTACCTACCCTTACCACCTGGGGGCGGTCCGTCCGGAAGTCCAGGATCCAGTTGCAGAGGGAGGTGTTTAATCCCAGGGTCCTTAGCTTATTGATGAGCTTTGAGGGCACTATGGTGTTGAACGCTGAGCTGTAGTCAATGAATAGCATTCTCACATAGGTGTTTCTTTTGTACAGGTGGGAAAGGGCAGTGTGGAGTGCAATAGAGATTGCATCATCTGTGGATCTGTTGGGGCGGTATGCAAATTGGATGGGTCTAGGGTTTCTGGGATGATGGTGTTGATATGAGCCATGACCAGCCTTTCAAAGTACTTTATGGCTACAGACTTGAGTGCTACAGGTCGGTAGTCATTTAGGCAGGTTACCTTAGTGTTCTTGGGCACAGGGACTATGATGGTCTGCTTAAAACATGTTGGTATTACAGACTTGGACAGGGAGAGGTTGAAAATGTAATTGAACACACTTGCCAGTTGGTCAGCTCATGCTCGAAGTACACGTCCTGGTAATCCGCCTGGCCCTGCGGCCTTGTGAATGTTGGCTGCGGAGAGCATGATCACACAGTCTTCTGGACAGCTGGTGCTCTCATGCATGTTTCAGTGTTATTTGCCTTGAAGTGAATATAGAAGAAGTTTAGCTCATCTGGTAGGCTTGTGTCACTGGGCATTTCTTGGCTGTGCTTCCCTTTGCAGTCTGTAATGGTTTGCAAGCCCTGCCACATCCGACGAGCATCAGAGCTGGTGTAGTACGATTCGATCTTAGTCCTGTAATGATGTTTTGCCTGTTTGATGGTTCATCGGAGGGCTTGCAATCCATAGCTTCTGGTTGGGTAAGTACGTACGGTCACTGTGGGCATGACGTCATCGATGCACTTACCGATGAAGCCAATGACTGATGTGGTGTACTCCTCATTGCCATTGGAGGAATCCTGGAACATATTCCAGTCTATGCTAGCAAAACAGTCCTGTAGCTTAGCATCTGCTTCATCTGACCACCTTTTTATTGATCTAGTCACTGGTGCTTCCTGCTTTAATTTTTTCTTGTAAGCAGGAATCAGGAGGATATAATTATGATCAGATTTGCCAAATGGAGGGCGAGGGAGAGCTTTGTATGAGTCTCTGTGTGTGGAGTATATCCATAGTTATTTTTCCTCTGGTTTCACATTTAACATGCTGATAGAAATTTGGTAAAACATATTTAAGTTTCCCTGCATTAACGTCCCCGGCTATTAGGAGCACCGCCTCTGGGTGAAAGTTTTCTTGCTTGATTATGGCAAAATACAGCTCATTCAATGCTGTCTTAGTCCCAGCCTCTGACTGTGGTAGTATGTAAACAGCTACAAAGAATATGGATGATGTGGTCTACAGCTTATCATGAGATACTCTACCTCAGGCGAGCAATAGCTCAAGACTTCCTTAGATATCATGCACCTGCTATTGTTTAAATATATGCATAGACTGCCACCCCTTGTCTTACCAGACACCGCTGTTCTATCCTGCCGGTACATCCTATAACCAGCCAGCTGTATGTTGATATTGTCGTCATTCAGACACGACTCCGTGAAGCATAAGATGTTACAGATTTTAATGTCCGTTGGTAGAACCTCTTAGAGCTCTAGGGGCGCTATTTCATTTTTGGATAAAAAACGTTCCCGTTTTAAGCGCGATATTTTGTCACGAAAAGATGCTCGACTATGCATATTCTTGACAGTTTTGGAAAGAAAACACTCTGAAGTTTCAGAATCTGCAAAGATTTTGTCTGTAAGTGCCCCAGAACTCATTCTACAGGCGAAACCAAGATGATGCATCACCCAGGAATTAGCAGAATTTCTGAAGCTCTGTTTTCCATTCTCTCCTTATATGGCTGTGATTGCGCAACGAATGAGCCTACACTTTCTGTCGTTCGCCCAAGGTCTTAGCAGCATTGTGACGTATTTGTAGGCATATCATTGGAAGATTGACCATAAGAGACTACATTTTCCAAGTGTCCGCCTGGTGTCCTGCGTCGAATTCGGTGCGCAATTGCCAGCTGCTTCCACTTTACCATTTGATTCAGGGGAGAAAGCATGTGTCCAAGAACGATGTATCAATGAAGAGATATGTGAAAAACACCTTGATGATTGATTCTAAACAACGTTTGCCATGTTTTCAGTCGATATTATGGAGTTAATTTGGAAAAAAGTTTGCGTTTTGAGGACTGAATTTATGGATTTTTTTTGGTAGCCAAATGTGATGTATAAAACGGAGCTATTTCTAATACACAAGGAATCTTTTTGGAAAAACTGAGCATCTGCTATCTAACTGAGAGTATCCTCATTGAAAACATCAGAAGTTCTTCAAAGGTAAATGATTTTATTTGAAGGCTTTTATGTTTTTGTTAATGTTGCGTGCTGGATGCTAACGCTAATGCTAACGCTAAATGCTAACGCGAAATGCTAACTCTAGCTAGCTACTTTTACACAAATTATTGTTTTCCTATGGTTGAGAAGCATATTTTGAAAATCTGAGATGACAGTGTTGTTTACAAAAGGCTAAGCTTGAGAGATGGCATATTTATTTCATTTCATTTGCGATTTTCATAAATAGTTGTGTTATGCTAATGAGCTTGCTGATAGATTTACACAATCCTGGATACAGGGGTTTTTTCATAGCTAAACGTGACGCAGAAAACGGAGCGATTTGTCCTAAACAAATAATCTTTCAGGAAAAACTGAACATTTGCTATCTGAGAGTCTCCTCATTGAAAACATCTGAAGTTCTTCAAAGGTAAATGATTTTTTTGAATGCTTTTCTGTTTTTTTGTGTAAATGTTGCCAGCTGAATGCTAATGCTAAATGCTACGTTAGCCATCAATACTGTTACACAAATGCTTGTTTTGCAATGGTTGAGAAGCATATTTTGAAAATCTGAGATGACAGTGTTGTTAACAAAAGGCTAAGCTTGAGAGCTAGCATATTTATTTCATTTCATTTGCGATTTTCATGAATAGTTAACGTTGCGTTATGGTAATGAGCTTGAGTCTGTATTCACGAACCCGGATCCGGGATGGGGAGATCAGAAAGGTTAATCTTCTATTTAACGCTTCGATTTTATTCTCCAAAGATTTCAAGTTTGCTAGCAGAATGGAAGGAAGTGGGGGTTTATTTTATCTCCTACAAATTCTCAGAAGGCAGCTCGAAATAAGTAAAAAAATAAGTTACAAATAACACAAATAAACGTACAAAAAAACACAATCGGCTGGGGACAAGTAAGACGTCTGTCTTCTTCTCCGTTGCCATCTTAACCCTTGGTGAAGTGATCAGAAGAGCTGACCCGGGTTAGATAATTAACATTCAGTATATGGATGAGTGCATTGTTACATGCAATTGGAAGCCTTTAAGAATGCATTTGTATCATTCCTCCACCAACACCTTACTCCGTCTCATTGTCTTCCTCCCTCCCCCTGCCCCCACCTCTTCGTTGTTCTTCCCTCACTCACATATTCTCCTAGTCAATAACTAAAACACTTTGTGACAGCTCCCCTCTGTTGAGGGATCTGTGGATGGTGGGCCGCGGTGGTGCTCAGGCATAAATAAAGACTGCCAGGAGCAGGCAGAGCTATGACTGACAGCCGACAGGGCCCTAGCCAGCCGGCTGTCACTGTCATTACACCTCCGTCCTTCCTCTGGATGGCTTCTGGGCCTTGTCACTCAAGGGTCCGCTAATTCACCAGCAAGATTGCACTGATAAGGCTTGCTCCTCGCACACTTTTTCCCCCGCCTCTTTTTTCTCTCCCATCCGTTTTTCCCAGGCCTGAGAGATGGACAGGTCCCCAGGACAAATGGCTTGCGTCCCTCTCTATAACATGTGTCTGTCTCAGTGACACACAGGCCCGCCGGGTTACAATGCGCTTTGCCCTTTGAATTAAGGGACGTTAGAGATACACTGATAAACTGACACTCGGGAACGCCAGAGGAGAGCACGGGGAAACAGAGAGCAGTGAGAATGGATGAAACAAAAAACACACCCCCCACATTTCTCACACCTGTTCTGAATGTGCACTGGTGACACACTTCAACACATGGTTTCAAATGGAGATTCAAGATGCAGTATATATCACTAACTGTAGGGTTATGGTATACACTGAGTGTACAAAACATTAGGAACACCTGCTATTTCCATGACATAGACTGACCGGGTGAATCCAGGTGAAAGCTATGATCCCTTATTGATGTCACCTGTTAAATCCACTTCAATCAGTGTAGATTAAGGGGAGGAGACAGGTTAAAGAAGGATTTTCAAGCCTTGAGACAACTGAGTCATGGATTATGTATGTGTGCCATTCAGAGAGGGAATGGGCAAGACAAAAGATTTAAGAGCCTTTGAATGGGGTATGGTAGTAGGTGCGAGGCGCAATGGTTTGACTGTATCAAGAACTGCAATGCTGCTTGTTTTTTCACACTCCTCCGTTTCCCGTGTGTATCAAGAATGTCCACCACCCAAAGGACATCCAGACAATTTGAAACAACTATGGGAAGCATTGGAGTCAATATGGCCCAGCATCCCTGTGGAACGCTTTCGACACGCTAGAAGGGCAAAAAGAAGCGCAACTCAATATTATCAGGAATTAAGAATATGCTTCGAGAGCTGCTTCAAAGACATTCCGTACAGCCAATCAGAAGGAGCAGTAATCCCACTGATACGGAAGCTATTGAAGTTATCAGACAAGCTTTCATTATTTGTCCATTTGACTTTTTGAAATAGTACTCACCCTGACATCTAACATGCATCACTCTCAGGGAGTTTCTACTCTGCTCTCCTTTTCTTCTCCTCTTTTTCGGCATGTCCTGGGAATAACTGAGGGTCTTCCTTAAAAAGCTACTCAACGGTCTCCACAGCATGACAATCCAGCAGAAAACAGCATTTTCTATTCTCAGGAAAGGGGAGCTGGGGAAAGGCATAAAAAGGAGGATCAACTGTTAAAGAAAGTTGGCAAATTCCTCTCGCTATGAGGGGAGATATGTGTGACAATAAGCCGGAGGCAATATGAATGTATTGTTTAAAAAGCGATGTCCATGGACGCAGCAGGGGAGCAGCAAGGTTCTTTTCTGCCCTGTTACATTTCTGTTTCCATCGTTTAGGGAGAGCAGGGATCTCTCTCAAGGTCTCTCCCTCCATGTTGTGATTGGAATAAAAAGGAAAAGAAGAGAATTGGTGGAAGTGGGAAGCATCACAGATGGGCAACAACATGCTCTATTGTGTTTGAATGGTGAAATAAGGAATAATTAGCTTCCCCAGTGGTTTGATTTTGTGACATTCCATTTCGTAGCATTGGTCCAATTCAGGAGGTTGATGTGCATAGCAAAATAAGAAAAGAGAGGCCATGAAGTTCATGGTAACTCCAAAAGGAAAATGAGTGAAGCGATCCCCACATATCTTTGTGTTTTTTTCCCTCTTGCTCAAAGGTTAACCAAATCAGATGAATTACCTCTCTTATTCCAGTGTTTAATCTAATATAATCTACGTTCAACACCAGCCTACGTGTTGGTGAAGTGTGGATGTTTGTGTCATGAGGAACATATACTACTATGGCACGCCCTGTATGAATTATCAATCACAATGATTTTCCTTTTCGTTCCTGCCCTCTCGACTCATCCCGGTCTTTGCTTCTCTATTCTGATCAAGGCGGAAGAGTTCCACGCTCGGAAGGTCTGTTCTCTTCCACCCCGTACAGATATGATCACTATCACCAATGACATATGAGGACAGTTTCCCTTTTCACTAATCCTTTCCTTCCCAACACACTGGGCTTTCTAATGCACCAGCAATGATTTTTGTCCAACAGACACCAAAAAACTCAAAGAATATGCATTACACACACACACGCACACACACTCACACACACACGCGCACGCACGCACGTACGCACGCACGCACGCACGCACACACACACACACACACACACTAACACACACACACTAACACACCCACACACGGTCGCTACTGCTTTCACCGCTCTACCTTCTGTGTGTGTTGCGTTCTCCGTGTGGTTAACCTTATTACAAGCCAGGCCTGAAATGACAAATGCTTGTGTTCTTATCTCCCAGGAATATAGATTTGTGTGTAACTCGAGTCTGTCCACAGGGGATTAATTTGAGGATAAGGAGTAAGGGAGGAACTGCACCCACCAAGGGAGCGTACCAGTCACTATACAGTGCTACGTAGTGCAGAACTGAACCACAAAGTTCATCTACTATGACCACGGCACTTGGTATCTCATCTAAACACAATCACAATTAATATACAAATGACAACGATAGGTGTTCATTTCCTGGTGGCTAGTGTAGTGGCCTGATACATAACTGCCCATTGGCACTGACATGCTATAGCCCAGACATGTTACATGGATTTATGGGTTGCCCTATGAGTGCAATTGTTGCAGATATAGCCGTAATTCACATTTCTGTGGGAGAGCGGTGGACCTCCATTCCCATGCAAGGGTAACATTTGGTTTTAGAATGGATTCTCCTTTCTTTATTTTATTGGAAAGCGGTGTCTCCCCTTCTCTTCGTGCAGATATATAGGTTAATGTCTAGGTGGCATTTTACCAAAAGGCCACCTTGAATGGTCCTCACCGCCACATGAATAATTTAAACCGAACCAGAAAAGATTCACCATTTGGGTGCAAAGAGAAGGTGTAACATATGTGGAAATGTTTTGTTTAGATTCCTATTGTGTTGTTGAAATATTACTGTGGGAACACACACACACGCACGCACGCACACACACACACACACACACACACACACACACACACACACACACACACACACACACACACACACACACACACACACACACACACACACACACACACACACACACACACACACACACACACACACACACACACACACACACATCACTCCTTAGAAGTTGAGGTGGCAAGCATGAGGTGATATTTCATAAGTGACCTTTGAGTTAAACATAAGGCTGAGGTTGCTGAGGTTGGGCTGGGCCAGGCGTCCTCTCTGATTCGCTGTGACATGTATAGAGAGGGCACATCTGATCAGCGCATTAGCTGCTGCCTCCGAGCTGCTGGCGGGAAGCTGGCTGCCATGTTTTTACTTCTGTGGTCAGTTCATTCCCATTACATCCTCTGCTGTCTCATCTCCCATTTAATGAACCCAACAGACTGGCCTCTTTAAGTTCCTCTGACATTTGACAGCAATGTGCCATGGTAACTTTCAATGATTGTTTCCCATTGATTAATAATATATTCAGCACACTATAAACATAATACGTTATGAGTATAGTGTGTGTGGATTTATTTTACATGAATATGCACATTTTGCTGTTATGAGTGACATTAAATAAGGTATTGATGAATAATTGACTGTAATGGTGCCATGGTTTGAAGCAGGTTGATGTATTCTAATGTGTCCTGTTGGGCTTCATGCTTTGTCTCTACAGCATGTTCTGGAGATTAAGGCGCATTACTGGGATGATTATATTCTAAGCAGCCTTTTTTACCCACTAAACTGGATGGAAGAGCATTTGCCCTGCCTTTAAATGACAAGTGTGTTTGGAGATGCTGTCCCCACACTGTTGAGTGGCACTTCGAATCATCCTCAAGTGCCCACGGGCTTCACGTCACATTTGCAAGGCTGATATCAGTCCCGACGAGCCACTGCAGAGAGGGCTAAAGACGCGTGACTGCCCACACACACATAAACATGCACACACACACACACGTGCGCTCACACACACAAACGCACACACAGACACAGGCACGCACATGAGCACGTGTAAACAGGCACAGACACACACACACACACACACACAAACACCGAATAGGAGCTTATATCCTTCACTGTTTGACCGCATTAAACTGTCTGCCAGTCATTTTCAGAGGAACTCATGAATCCAAAATCCAGCAAAACGAAGTAAAAGAAGCCCATTACATTTAGATTTGTGCACTTCCAATCAGACCGCTGTGGCACATAAACTTTCACCTTCTAAACCTCCACCCTTTTTTTACAAGGACTGCTATGTGCATCGGAGAGAGAGAGAGGAGTGTATTTTACAGTGTGAATCCCTCACCAATGGAACAAAGATGAATAGATGTGTCACTCAAAAAAATTAGCCTCCTACTATTGAGGTGAGAGTCGTATGCTTGTTTGGTTCTGACCTTCATGGCCCTCTCCCTCATAAACAGCTGTGGGGACTCCGTGTGGACCCTCTGGAAACCTGATAGGAAAGAATGAGGACAGTCGGAAAAATTGACATCATTGGATTCTGCAAACATCTTTACTGTACATCAAGAGATTTGTACAGTATTGGAAATGTTCCTTGTGATGTGGTTCGTTTTTGATTCAATTAATGATCCACACATTTTCAATTTTGAACAATGAGTCATTCCAACATGGTATCATTGATATGCATCACTTTGTGATGCTTTTGCAAACAATAGGTCTTCTGTCCCTAAGTCAGAAGGTGAACACTTTTTAGTTAGTAATGTAATATGGAAACAAACATTTTTCGCTGTAGGCCAACCAATACACAATGTAACTGGAAAAACAGAGGGATACAAGAAACCTTGGACGTTTTAGGGGATAAAAAAAACATGTTCTTCCTTGAGTTTGAATGCGAGGCAGCAACAATGAGCAGAGTGACACATCACTGGAGACAGGACGGCTTTCTCTCTTCGCTGGCCACACGCCTGCAGCGTGAAACAATGACTCCATCCTCTGCTGCCGCACAGCCAGCAAAGCAATGAGCTACCACTCTCACCCTACTCAACCCTCCCAACAACCCCCTGTTAAAAAAAAAAAGAAAAAAAAATCTAAGCGCTTTTGACATGCAGCCCATCCATAGCCATTCTGTGTCACTGTCCTTCCAGTCCCATTCTCATTAACGTAATGTGATTTTACAAAGTGGCAAGAGGGAGAGCTCTCCTCACCGTGAAGTTACTGAACTCAAATGCCCGGCTGACGGAGCGACGCGCCCCGACAGCACATCCCGGCCCAGATCCCTGATTGGCGTTTGGACTGAATGCTAGTAAGTCGTGAGGACCAATGCCATTTCTACGTTCATCTTCATGATGCGTTCATTTTTAAGCCTCCATCCCACTCATTCTCCTCAGATGCAAATATGAAGAAATAAATGGCCAGGAAGTCAACAGAAAATATGATACTTACAAACGTGAGTACAGGCACCACAGGCACACGCACACACAAATGATGTCATGTAATTTATGTAAACAAACAAAAGCTACTTTTACACTCTATTTGTACAATGCAGTGGACGCTAATTGTTTAACCTTTGACCTTTGCTGTGTCACTGAGTCTTGTTGTTATAGTATTGATATTAATGTGGTTCAGTGACTACATTGGCCTGAGGATTGAAATCTTGTATAAGCTCTCTGAGCAAACGCGTAGGCTTTAGCGGAGTGGGCTAACAGTCTAGGGGCGTGTAGACAACAGTGGCGTGACCCGGTTGGTTTATATGCTGCCCCTATCATTGCATCTCAATTCTGGAGCCAAGAGTGGAACATAACTAGATGGGTCCATTGTTCCTCAAATTCTATAGTAATGCCGCCTCGTTCTCCAGAGTTGTTACTTACCGAGAGTTATGTTATCACATAACCAGCGGAGCTAGACATATACTGGGACAACATCAAACCACAGTCACCTCGGTTGGGTGACAGCAGTATGTGGAAACTGCTGGAAGCAGTGCGTTCACGTTGAATTACGGCTCAAAGACAAGCATGTTGTTTTAACTTTTAATGCACTGCCATACCGAGCAACTCCCAAATTAATTGGGAGAGACATTTCACAAATTAAGTTTATTCATATTGTCTGCTCACTCCATGTAAGAACTCCAGTATTTTTATGGCCCTCTGTTTGAGTTAACAATGGCTGTCATAAAGCTGATCTTTCTGTTACTCGCTTCCCATCCCCCCTCCCATTTGCCAAGTTGGGATGTGGTGCTGGGTTTGTGCTTGACTTTGTTAATCGGCAGACGACAGCTTAACTGCTTGCGCGACCGTAATTAACGCCGCTTGAAATAAACGTGACGGAGTGGGGGAGTGGGGGGGGGAAATTGAATCAATAATTTAGGCAAATGCATTCTGTAGTCTGCCATTTAAGGTATGGGCCACCTGACTAGTGCCTCTACGATAAGCATGGCCCGGCAGAAGCCATTTCATGGTGGAATGCTGAATTATTAACTGTGTGGGAGCGTACGGTGACTTATAAAAGCCATTATTATGTTTAATAATGACTATTCCTCATCTAAAAGGCCAGCCACCTTTGGAGAGGCAAATGGACTGATTGTCAGAAATCCCTTCCCTCTTTGCTTCAAAAGTATACCTACTGTGTACATATTTAGGAGGCCACCCACATGGGCCTGGGATGACACTCAGCGTCACTCCTCCTAGAGTACACTCTGAAATACAAAAAAAACTACTCTGATTTAATTCACTGTGATCCATATGTTTTGTCTAGCTACTGTTATGTCTAGCTATCCATATGTCTAGCTACTGTTATGTCTAGCTATCCATATGTCTAGCTACTGTTATGTCTAGCTATCCATATGTCTAGCTACTGTTATGTCTAGCTATCCATATGTCTAGCTACTGTTTTGCTCAATTCATATAACTGCATATTTTATTACACATTATGAGCATGAGTGTCAATAAATGCTGAAATCTAAAGCCCAAGTAAATCTATGAGAGTGAAAATGCATGTCAGTGTTTCCCCTAGAATTTTGTTCAGTAGTGGTGGCAGAGTTCGCTGTGGTGGAGCTCTGTACAGTACTGTGTACACTACAACCCAACACAGTAAAAGGCTATGTTAACTCATGACGACAGCAACAAATGCATTTTTCCCTTATATGCATTTGGCCACAATTTAGCAAATGCATATAGGGGAAACACTGATTGTATTGTTGTTTGCATGATTTAACATAGTCTTTTATTGTGTTGGGTTGTGTTGTACACTGTACAGAGCTGTGCTGGTGGCAGCTTTGGTGATAGTGTTGCAGGTTTACATTACCCCAGGGGTTAATGATCTACACCGATGTTACTTGTTCTGGTGAAAGCTACCAATGTCTACATGGCAATGCCTGTTCACATATGCAGAGCCAACCTTCTCAAACCTACATGAGGGTGAAATTATCGTTTTCACCCTAGGTGAGGGAGAGTGGAGGAGAGAGGGCAGAATCCCTTAGCATATAAATAAACCAATTCATCACCAGCTTTTCTACAAGAATAAACACTAATTTTCCTGACGGTGACCCTGACAAATGGCTGGCTGGCAAGTGGCAGGCGGCGCAGCGCAGTTCGCCGTGTGGGGTGGTCATCTCTGCGATGCGGTGTGGCCAGCCGGCCAAGCTCTCCACTTACCCGCTCGGTGGGGCTAATAAACGGCTCATGTCAAAAGCGTTGTCAGTCCATTCTTTGCTTGTTTGGGTTCATCTGGACTGGAGAGGGGGCCGGGGTCTGAGGGCTGGAGGCGAGGCGTGCTCAGTGGCACCTCACTACGGCCAGCTCCAGCACGCGCTGGCTGGTGTTATTGATTTCTATCCGTAGTGCTCTTTGTCAAATATCAGATACAGGGGAGGCCTCTGGACCTCTTCACCTTTTAAAAGCACATATAGAGCCTTATGTGCTGGATAGAGGCGTTTGTGGATGCAGGGAGTGTGGGGGGGGGGGGGGGGGGGGGGTGCTCTTTGTTTGGGGTGAGAGGTGTCGCTGAGGGAACGGCCGGAAAAAGATGAGGAGAGCTGTTGTTGTAGACATACTGTATTGTGTTGGAGCAGATTTCTATCGAGACAAATATGTTTTTGTTCCTCTTTCATATCTGGCCACTCGCTGTAATTGCACAGATTCGGCTGGACGTATTTGTTCATTGTGCAGTGCTCCTAACCATTTCTTCTTGTGAGGGATACACACACACTGGGAATCAATCATACAGAGCACACCAAAAACTGGTCCTTAATCACATGATATCATATGATAACAGTTATAACATTATGATTGCAGTAAGTCTGCATTGTAAGAAACATAACTTACTGATTTTAACTGAAACAAATGAATTGCACTGTTGTATTTAATTCAGTTGGGCCCCTTACAGCTAATGTGGATATTAATGTGGTATCTTTCCCAGGTTGGGGGAACAGCAGGGATCTGTTACTGTGTTCACTAGACAGAGAGGAGAAGGAGGAGGATGGTGGAGGTAAGATGGGGATGGGGGGGGGGGGGGGGGGGGGGGTCCACTGTCCAAAGACTCAGCACCTCTCTATTTCTCCTGACACAGAGAAAATGTTATGCAGCCACTCGCACCCATTGAATCCGTGTGATTCATTGCCCAATTTTAAACTGCCAAGCTGCTAAATTGCATCAGGTCTGCCAAAATTCATTCCAGGACTACGGAGGAGATATGAAAAATTAAATGTCATCTCGATACAGTGCAAAACTTTCACCACTCCGAGCAGCCGAATAAGCTACATTCTGTAATGATCGATGACGGCTCGGGACTACACTTAACCTACTTAGTGATGTCATGTAGGTTGGAACGTGTTTACTTTAATAAAATGTCAGGAAGACATAAACTTTATCAGGCCATGTCATCAACGCATTCTTCCCCTTACAATTGAAGTGACTCTTTATGTTGATTCTCAGATATATGATTCTATTTTTTCCCCTCGCCTCTCCTCCCCTCGTCATGCCGTGGTTGGTGGAGTGGGGAAGTGCATTATGTAGCATGATTTGAAGTGGGAAATTGTTGATTTAGTGGGAGAGGAAAAAGCTGGACCAGTACTTTCTCTGGGAGCTTAAGTGGTGTAACATGCTGGAGTGGGACTGTGGAAGTTAAAAGTCGGACACAGCTTAATCACAGTGCACTGCCACAGCAAGTAAAGAGGGTGTGAGGGCAGGGGGTGGAGGTGGACAATGGTGTACCATGGGAATGTTAGGTGGGGAGGTGAGGTGCCACGTTTCATGAATAATATTTTTTCACCATTACATAATCCTCAGAGATGAACAACCAGTGCTGTGGTGTTGTGCCAACGAGGGAAGGGAAGAGGATAGCAAGAGAGACGGCTAGAGAAAAGCAGAGCTCTCTGCATAAGTACGGCATCCAGTTCTCTAATTTTTCTCTGGGGCTTTGTGTTTCAGTGACAGCTTCATTTGTTTCAGGCCCGACTACAGTGGCTCCCTTCTTCACCTAGATTATGACAGCGCTCGTTGTTGCATTATTATATCAGAGCAAAGAATAAATACATAATATGGCCAATATTTAGGAATAACTCAGGAACGGATACAAAATGTATGTTCAGTAGGGCATTCAGTCTGAAAGCCAGATCATCACCTCGATAATGTAGGAAAACAAGGACACACACACACACGCACACACATGCATGTGTGTGCGTGTGCGTGTGTGTGTGTGTGTGTGTTTGCGTGTGCGTACACGCAAACACACACACACACACACACACACACATATACATACACACACACACACACAGATTATATTTCTCACTCATAGAATCTAATGCTGCTTGGACACGGACACACATACCCCTATTATCTACACAGAATACGTGCAGCTATCACAGATGTGTAGCATAATTACAGAATAGTGCATAGACACACCCATACACAGGTATTCTGTGCACTGGGGATGCTTAGCTGTGTGGATGTGCAGCCCTCCTCTCCCTGCTCCCTGCTCATGCTGTAAGGCAGTGATATTTATTATTACGAATATCATTTGTATTAATCATCAGGATAAATGACTGGTTTGGCTATCTGAATGGCTCATTTAGAGAAACTTCGCTCCCATGTCATTGTTATAAATGAGTGCCAGGCTGGGTTTTACCTGAGGCTTTCGTCCTCATCCATTCTAGCATGTGTATATGTGGCTTTCTGGTTTGTTTCTCATGTCCAAGGGATACTGTTGCTATCATCCAAACAATGCGCTTTCAGGGCAATTGGTGTCATTGATATAATGCCCTGATGAAAAGAGCAGAAACAGTCATGCCATTTGTATACATACACATATACACTAAGCAAACCTCACACATACACAATGAAGGATATTCTACACACACAAACACTACAATATTTGTGGGAGGGGTTTTAAGATGTTTTTTTTTTTTTATGTTCCACATTTCCACTTGATTAAATTATTCAGTGCTACAAACTACAATCATGCTTTATTAAAAATTATTACAAATTATCACTGGGTCTGCCGATGTGAAATAATTGATTGCCTGCTTGTTTTTATAATTTGCATCATTGATTATGTGAGACTTTGAAAAGCAATGTTACTACTTTGTTTAAAAATGTTCTAAAATGGGGAGGGGGAGTCACATTTCCCCCTCTGATAGATGGGGTGGAGGACTGCTTTTACTTACATGGTTTTATCACTTTTATGGCCCGTGAAGTGTCGCTGAGCAAAATTCGATTTTTTGAATGAGAACGCCTTTCAGACTTCATATTAAACAACACACACTTATAACGAGCGGCACGAATTGTGCTGAATATTCCATTGGAACTGTTATTTGTCACTTGGGCTATCAAAATCAATAACATAACTACAGTGTTTTGTAGAATAATCTAGCTTTTTCTTCCTGAACCTCATTTCTCTCCTTCACACTCCCAAAATGAAGACAAGAGGAGGAAATGTCCCTCACAAAGAATACATGAGAAAAATAAAGAGTAGTCATGCAGAGCAAGCGGTGATGCTCTGGACATTTGAATATCAAAAAACGAATCAAATTCTTATCTGGCATATTACTTCAAAATATTATTTCCATACATTAAATATACATGATAAATTTACACTTCAAAGTTTGTCCCATTACAAGAGCCATTAGTTATACTTGTTAAACGAGCTCCCTATGGCGATGCTATGAATGATTTAACAGCAAGTTACTGTAAACTAAATTCAATTTTCGTTCAAAGCAACCATCTCCTCTGCACTTTGGAGAAAGAGAGGGAGCGAGTGAAAGAGAGGGAGAGAGCTAGAGACTGAGAGAGACAGAGAGAGAGAGAGGGGGGGGGGGGGGGGGGGGGGGCGAGAGTATGCTCCTTTCGCCATTGAATCCTGAGCAATGACTGGCTACTTTAGCAATTAAAATCCGGGGGGCAAAGACACAGTGGCGTGGTTTGGCCGAGAGACTGCGCCATTCATCATCTCAGCTGCCATAAAGTAGCACTAGATGGATTCTTTGATTTTAGCTTTTGGAAGAACATAAATCAAAATCTAAATCATGGCCTGTCACAGGCATCACCAGAATTATCCATTTGAGAGAGAGAAAGAGAGAGAGCTTTTAAATTGTTTCTCCACACATAGACAACTCCCATCCACACACACACACCGTGAGACAATAGCGTGTGACTATCAGCGTATTTTGATTTTTCATAGGCCTACATCTCGTACTGAGTGGTCAACCCATTCTACAGCCCCTGGTAGATCCTTGGCAGTGCCAGCCTGTAGAGAGGGTGGGACTAACCTGGATGATGCAGGATATCTATAAGGTTTAGCCCTTATGGATCTATATCTTCCGTGAGCATGTTGAAGTGGGCTTCCCTTCGTGTTGGATTCCCACCGGGGGCCTTTAGGGGCTTCCAAGGCTGGCTCAGAGAGTGGCCTCGTTTGTTCTCTGGGAATTGTGGGAGACCTGATATAACTGTGCTGTGATATTACATTTAAAGAGAGTGTCTGTCCCTAGAATTTAACCTCAACTAAAGCAAACACATGTTACAATGTTACAGTTCCTTTTGATGAGGTTGAACACACATATTTCAAACAAACCATTTTGAATATGGCTAATATTGGCAATATTGCTACATATTTGTTTACAATGACCATTACATTACTGCACAACTCTATCGAATACCATTCTATGTATATATTTTCATTTGTACAATTTCAGGACAGTCCATCAAAGTCTAAACACGCATCCAGAGCCCTGTCAAATTACAACCAAAAGACGTTTCTGCATTTCCGGGAAGGAGGATAAATGAGAGATGGACGATTTTTATTTTTATCATCATTTTATGTCTGTCTGTGAGAAAATGGAGGACAGCTGTCAATGCAGAGACATTTGTCTCTGTCATCTCTTCTCCTCCTCCCTCCCTCTCTCTCCTCTCCTTTCAAAAAGGCACGCTGGCATTGAACACTTCAAATAGCATCTTAAAACGGATAATTCCACTGTCTCAACCACTTAGGAGTGGATTCAATCAAACATAAAGCAACACAGAAAATGACCTATTTTAATTCCCCCAGCTACATGGCGACATTCAATTACATCTTCCGACGGCACGTTTTTCATGTGCTCCAATTAAAGTCTTATTTATGTTTAAAGCCTATTACTTTTCTTTATTATGGATGCCATAACGAAGTCAGCCGAGGTACAAAACCTCTGTCCTTTTGTTTTAGATTTTATTGCAAATCACTGGAGAGACAGAAAAGGGAGAACAAGAGATAGAGAGAGAGAGAGAGAGAGAGAATGGTCCTAATCAGAACAGTGTTGGTACATTTCAGATGCAAAGCAGAGGCAGAAACAATGAGGCCCAATGAATCCCATCATTCCCCTTGATTTAATTCCTTGTCTGTCCACAATTATAAACAGTCTGCAGCTGGCATTAAAAACAGACTCCGCCAACATAGACAAGTTGGGTTGGGTTTTCACCTTTTAGACTTTAATTATGATGTCCTGAAATCTGGAAATATTGCATAGTTTTAAGTAAAACATAAAAAAATATATACATTTTGAACAAATAGGCTACAGATGAATTAATGCTATTTAACATTTTAAAGGTATGATCGGCTGGATGAATACATGTTTTAAAAATGTGTTATTTGAAACGTCAGATGGTAAAATGTGTAGATTTGCTTATTAGTAAACAACACATTCACATTAGATTGAACCACAAGAATAGCTATTTCGTCACCATATTTTATTTTCCATCACAACATCTCAAATTTCAGATGTTTTGACTTAAAGCGTACTGAAGAAATAAAACATTTAGAGACTAGCCATATTTTGCACCCAACCCACCTCTTCACTCAATGCCTCAAGCAAGCAATGGCTGAACACTGAAGAATAGTGGGCATGTTGATTTGGGCATACTACAATTCACACATCTCTCAAATATATTTGATTATTTTGAGTACACCGTACACCACACTATCCATGGCAAGGCACATCTGTCTGGCTAAAGCAAGTCAGTTCATTGGGCCAATGAAATACACTGTTCATTAGGCCATTGATCAAGTAGTCCCATCCTGTCACAAGATTACAGCTGGCCAGCGGAGCGCCCAACACACCTCCCCAGTCCAAACACAGGCACACACACCTCTCCTGCTCTGAAACACTGGGGAGGACTCTGGTAAGTGGGGTCATAGGTCACTTGTAGTAATCCATCTAACCAGCGTGACAGCGGCAGCTAATAAATCACTTATTCATCGTTTAATCCATCGTCTGTCGCCACCAAACTCTGGAAAACAATGCATTTCACAACACAGTCTGAACAGCAGTCCAAACACAGTCAGGCCTTCAGTATGTTACATATGCCATCAAACTCTAAACACGCATCCAGAGCCCTGTAAAATTACAACCAAAAGATGTTTCTGCATTTCCGGAACGTAGATTAGTGAGAAGGGCATTTTGATGTGTATCATCATCATTTGTATGTCTGTCTGTGAATAATGGACGACAGCTGTCAATGCTGAGATGTGTATGTTCCACTGGATGGGCTTGTAGTATTTTATTTAACTAGTTAGAAGGATGTTTTCATCAGAAAATGTAGTTGTTGTTGTGTTAGCTAAGAGTTGTGTGGGTGATATGTTCCTTGATATCCATAATGCTTGATTATGGATTTAAAATCTTGACAAGAAGGATTTAAAATCTTGATTTTCTGACAATCCTGGTGTATCATACGAAATTAAGTTATCTGGGTTTTATGGACTCTAGACACAGTATTCAGTGGACTTTGAATAAGATCCACCAACTACCAACCCCCTCCCTCCAACCCCAAAATCATCCTTGTTCTAGTATCTTTCTCTGCCTTCTGAATTCAAGCGTTCCAAAGCATGTTGTCTCACCTGACAGAGAGAGAGAGAGAGCGAGAGGAGAGAAAGGAGAGAGAGAGTGAAAAGGAGAGGAACTGAGGGGTTATCTTACAGTTTAATTACACAGATGCCTTGTATGTGCTCCACCAAGGAACTCCATGGCCGGCTACAACAGACAGACACGCCATTCCCAAATAATGAAATACTGACCCATTAAAGTGGGAACATGAGGATGTGCCTCCTCTTCCCTCCAACCCTTCACTCCTCCTGAAGGGCCACAGCCTTGCAGCTAACACACCACCGAGCCCTTCCGTTCTCCATCTCACCCCATCCTCTCCAACCTGCTAACTTTGTTTTGCGCGTGTGTGATGCGCACCATAATCGTTTGCAATGCTAGAGGAGGCTCCTGCCGTTGGCCCGTCTCTATGATTGAAAGTCCTTGGGTTAAAAACATGAGTAACGGGTTAAAAGTAATAAAAATGGCTATTAGGTATTCCCATGGACATGCCATTCTGAAGGAAGGAGAGGTAGTGGCACCTAATTACAGCACTGCACTTGGCTGCTTTTATCTGTAATTGGACTATATGGTCCTTCATTATAATTTACTTTCTCCCCCAAACTGTGATAATGCAGACAAGCAGAACTGAGTGGGCTGTTAGTGGCCGCAGAACTGACACCAGTTAATGCCTAATTATAACAACTAAATTAAAGAAGTGACTGGGAGAATGCGCAGGATAATGCCCTAGCACTTAATTGAACGGGATCTCTATCAAAGCCTGAGGTTCAAGATAGGGAGGTACAACAAAAAAGAAAAAACACTTTGCGTACAGGCATATTTCGAGTTTGTGTTGCTGCTGATGTCACAGTGAGGAATCTGAATTCTCAACGGACACAGCCGGATTGTTAGCTCACTTGAGTGTATGTATGGTTTGGCGATGGAAAAGGGATGAGACATTTAAAGCAATCCCATTCAACCCAATGCAGTTACAACGTGACTCGGGGCACACAGCGGTCAACGCCACAGAGTCTGTTGTCAACAAAGAGGATCAATCCGCAGTTGAAATGAAGTCCTTTTGCTAAAGGTCACTGATATTTTAACGAAGGACCAAACACACCTTCACAATCAAACACATATGGCAAGCTTCAACTCTTTGCCTGCAAATGTCTCAGTCAATACATCAACATCAAATGAACTACTATACTCAGGCCAGGGACAGGTTGTGGTTACGTTGTGGGTGGAACCACCCATTTTGTTCAAAAGGTAATCTTGGCTGGTTTTGCTTGAAAATACAACAGAGTTGTAGCGTAGCATGGTGATGTTGTACAGACAATGCAGCAAAATGTTCTTTGGCCTGAATTTGGGTCATATTTGGAGTAATTCCCTCATATCCTATGCTGGTGTTTTTCTTGACGCCAACCTGTCACGGTTCCTGACAGTGAAACATTTGATCATATCAGAAAACATATTTACAGTCAACCTGACATGGCATTTCACCCGGTGTGATCGTCTTGCCCCTATTGATATGTGACACCTTGTGGTAGAGTGGAGTGGAGAGTGGCACCGACTGGCACTGGGATGGCAGCTAAATGGGCTAATCCTCCTTGGTAAGGGACATCCTGCCCACCCCCGCTGTCATGGCGACCTGCCAGGCCTGACTGAGGTGTATTCAGCCTGTGCTTAGTGTCACTCTCCCTCAGTCACTCACCGTGAGCCAGTCTGACTGATAGACAACACTGCCTTTGATGGTTAAGGATTTTCGGGAGCGTTGTGTTGTCGTGCTGGGAGGACGCCGCTTCTGATCCGGCTTAATGACGACGAAGAGGAGGCAGTTCGCTCTCCCTGCTCTGCTCGCTGAGGATGATGTTCCACTGGTGCTGCACAGCGCTGATCACGGGCACCACTCTGGCAAAGCTAGAGGGGACGAGAGGAGACAGTGACACAAAGCTGTGGATTTACTGTAGAGTGTACATCAGAGCTTTTCACTGAGGCCTGATGCTACAGTACCCCAAGAGAGTGCTTTGATACGAGGCAGCAGGGCTCCCAGCAGCACACAGACTGGAAGCGAGCAGTGCTGAGACCTGTCACTTTGTGTTTGTGTTAAACGTCACACGCTTCCTCCCTGGTCTACTGCTGAAATTAACTAAGTCAGGAGTACACATGTAATCATGTGGTATGATTATGATTCTGCACGTAACATATTGTCTTGATTAACATTTGAAATATGAAACCCTACCTTTGGAGTGGCGGGGTGTAGGATGGGGACGTTTATAAACTCTGGAGTCTGCCCATGCGAGGGCGAGGAGATGAAGCGAACCCTGAGAGAGTGTCCTGTCTACCTCAACAAGGCCTCATTTCACCACTGATTGAGACAGCGCTCAATGAACAGGACTAAAGTAGACCCCTCTATCTCCTAATCATTCTCTCCCCCTCAATAACACTTCCAACCTGCTGCAATGCACACCTTAAGCTTATTCAGCAAAGTCAAATGCCAGCACGTCTCCTCAGTAGCCACTCTTCTGCTTCTGTGAGCATGCGCTCACATTTACGCCTCTGCTCCTGGAAATGGGATTGTCTGGAAATCAGAGTTTCCCGTTCCGAGTTGGATAATGAAAAAATAAAAAAATAAATGTCATCACCAGTGTCCTGTTGACTTCCTGTCCAATCAGCTGGGAGGGTTTGAGGGTGACTTATATCACGTTGCAAAGGCGATGTGAATATTCTTTGAATACAGAGAAAGGAGGATTCAAGTTAGTAGATGCTAACTATATTTGATGTACATCAATTAGGGATTTCACATAAGGTGGTGTATCATGGGCATAACCCAGAAATATCCTCATTAAAAAGACAGCATATCGGTCTAAGCAGAATGAACTCATTGCTGAAAAATGTGTGACCTGGAAAGTGGCAGGAGGAGTTAATGGCGTTACATTGGAGAGTGCAATATCATTTTACCAGCTACAAAGGAGTGGCAGAAAAATTAAACTAAAAATCCCCTCCTTGTAACGATTCATTATTCTATCCCTTTTGAAAGAAACAATATTAACAATATTATTATTTGTGGATCTAATTCGAGAAAGAAAAAATGAAGATGTAAAACAGTGAATCGTTGCCTTTCATGTGTTTTCAAGTGCCGTTTCCTTTGTTGGTTATTTATAGTACACACACCTGCAACATGCATGGCTGTGTCCATACCATACAAACCACACAAGAGGCAGCGAGAAGTTGTGTTGTTTGCTTGTTTTACAAGTATGTCAGAAATATAAATACAACGGCCTATGAAATAGCTTTCTCATTAGGAAAGAGGAAAATAGAAAAATGATTTCAAAAACATACTGGGGGAAAAAAAGATTAAAATAATGCTTTTATAAACATCTTCATACATGTATGCCATCTGTCAGTCCATATTGGTGGAATAGTGTATCTACACCTCCATTTGACTCAAATGATGTCAATTAGCCAATCAGAAGCTTCTAAAGCCATGACATTTTTTGGGAATTTTCCAAGCTGTTTAAAGGCACAGTCAACTTAGTGTATGTAAACTTCTGACCCACTGGAATTGTGATACAGTGAATGATAAGTGAAATAATCTGTCTGAAAACAATTGTTGGAAAAATTACTTGTGTCATGCACAAAGTAGATGTCCTACCCGACTTGCCAAAACCATAGTTTGTTAACAAGAAATGTGTGGAGTGGTTGAAAAATTAGTTTTAAGGACTCCAACATAAGTGTATGAAACTTCAGACTTCAACTGTATCTGTAGTATCTATCCATAGTGTCTATCTTTACTATATATCCATTGTATCTATCTAAAGTATCTTTCTATAGCATATGTTGTATCTCTCTATCTATCATCTATGCCTACCTATCTATCTATAGTATCTATCTATCTATCTATCTATCTATAGTATCTATCTATAGTATCTATCTATCTATCTATCTATCTACCTATCTATAGTATCTGTAGTATCTATCTATCTATCTATCAATTCAATTCAAGGGCTTTATTGGCATGGGAAACATGTGTTAACATTGCCAAAGCAAGTGAGGTAGATAATATCTAAAGTGAATATATAAAGTGAAATAAACAAAAAAAATTAACAGTAAACTATCTATCTATCGTATCTATCTATCGTATCTATCTATAGTATCTGTCTATCAATTTATCTATAGTATATATCTATATATCTATCTTATCTATAGTATAGTATCTATCTATCTATAGTATCTGTAGTATCTATCTATCTATAGTATCTATCTATCTATAGTATCTATAGTATCTATTTATCTATAGTATCTATCTATCTATAGTATCTATAGTATCTATCTGTCGTATCTATCTATCTATAGTATCTGTAGTATCTATCTATCTATAGTATCTATCTATCTATAGTATCTATCGTATCTATCTATCGTATCTATCTATCGTATCTATCTATCGTATCTATCTATAGTATCTGTCTATCAATTTATCTATAGTATATATCTACATATCTATTTGTCACGCCCTGGTCTTAGTATTTTGTGTTTTCTATATTATTTTGGTCAGGCCAGGGTGTGACATGGGTTAATTATGTGGTGTGTTTTGTCTTGGGGTTTTGTAGGTATTGGATTGTGGTATAGTGGGGTTGTCTAGAAAAGTCTATGGTTGCCTGAAGTGGTTCTCAATCAGAGGCAGGTGTTTATCGTTGTCTCTGATTGGGAACCATATTTAGGCAGCCATAGTCTTTGAGTGTTTCGTGGGTGATTGTTCCTGTCTCTGTTTGCACCAGATAGCCTGTTTAGGTTTTCATGTTACGTTTGTGGTTTTGTATTGTTCGTGTTTTCATCTTTATTAAAGATGCATACAAATAACCACGCTGCATTTTGGTCCTCCTCTCCTTCGACGGAAGAAAACCGTAACAGAATCACCCACCACAAAAGGACCAAGCGGCGTGGTGACAGGCAGTGGCAGCAGGAGCAACAAAGTCTGGATTATACGACTTGGGAGGAAATAGACAGGTGGGCGGTCGACCCAGGGAGAGTGCCGGAGCCCGCCTGGGATTCGCTGGAGCAGTGCGAGGAGGGTTATAGGAGAATGGAGTTGGAGAGACGAACACGGCGGCGTGGAAGAAAGCCCGGGAGTCAACCCCAAAAATGTATTGGGGGGAGGGACACAGGGAGTATGTCGACGCCAGGTAGGAGACCTGCGCCAACTTCCTGTGCTTAACGGGGGGGCTAGAGAGACCGGGCAGGCACCGTGTTATGCTGTGGAGCGCACGGTGTCTCCAGTGCGGGTGCATAGCCCGTTGCGGTACATACCAGCTCCTCGTATCAGCCGGGCTAGAGTGGGCATCGAGCCAGGTAAGGTTGGGCAGGCTCGGTGCTCAAGAGCTCCAGTGCGCCTGCACGGTCCGGTCTATCCAGTACCACCTCCACGCACCAGCCCTCCGGTGGCAGCTCCCCGCACCAGGCTTCCTGTGCGTGTCCTCGGCCCAGTACCACCAGTGCCAGCACCACACATCAGGCCTACAGTGTGCCTCGCCTGTCCAGCGCTGCCAGAGCCTTCCTCCTCTACAGCGCTGTCAGAGTCTCCTGCCTGTCCAGCGCTGCCGGAGCCTTCCTCCTCTACAGCGCTGCCGGAGTCTCCCGCCTGTTCAGCGCTGCCGGAGTCTCCCGCCTGTCCAGAGCTGCCAGTCTGCATGGAGCTGCCAGAGCCGCCAGTCTGCATGGAGCTGCCAGAGCCGCCAGTCTGCATGGAGCAGCCAGAGCCGCCAGTCTGCATGGAGCAGCCAGAGCCGGCAGTCTGCATGGAGCAGCCAGAGCCGCCAGTCTGCATGGAGCAGCCAGAGCCGCCAGTCTGCATGGAGCAGCCAGAGCCGCCAGTCTGCATGGAGCAGCCAGAGCCGCCAGTCTGCATGGAGCAGCCAGAGCCGCCAGTCTGCATGGAGCAGCCAGAGCCGCCAGTCTGCATGGAGCAGCCAGAGCCGCCAGTCTGCATGGAGCAGCCAGAGCCGCCAGTCTGCATGGAGCAGCCAGAGCCGCCAGTCTTCATGGAGCAGCCAGAGCCGCCAGTCTGCATGGAGCAGCCAGAGCCGCCAGTCAGCATGGAGCAGCCAGAGCCGCCAAGATCCGCCAGTCAGCCAGGATCCGCCAGTCAGCCAGGCCTACCGTATGACCAATCACACTAATGTATTCAATGAGCGATGGATGCCTGAGACACCGAGGTATCGCCCCCCCTTATAATTTGGGATCAAATATGCTCTGAAAGCAAACATGTTGACATGAGTACCCTGATATCGGGGAATTTGTGCCATTCTGATTTTTTTTTTACATACAGTCAGCCAGGATCTGCCGGAACCATCTACCTGCCTGAGCTTCCCCTCAGTCCCGAGCTTCCCCTCAGTCCAGTGGGGCCCTTGGTGAGGGTTACTAGGCCAAGGTCGGCGGCGAGGGTTGCCAATCAAAGGACACAATGCAAGTGGACTAAGACTTTGTTGGAGTGGGGTCCACGTCCCGCGCCGGAGCCGCCACCGTGGACAGACGCCCACCCGGACCCTCCCCTATGGGTTTAGGTGTGCGGCTGGGAGTCCACACCTTGGGGGGGTTCTGTCACGCCCTGGTCTTAGTATTTTGTGTTTTCTTTATTATTTTGGTCAGGCCAGGGTGTGACATGGGTTAATTATGTGGTGTGTTTTGTCTTGGGGTTTTGTAGGTATTGGGATTGTGGTATAGTAGGGTTGTCTAGAAAAGTCTATGGTTGCCTGAAGTGGTTCTCAATCAGAGGCAGGTGTTTATCGTTGTCTCTGATTGGGAACCATATTTAGGCAGCCATATTCTTTGAGTGTTTCGTGGGTGATTGTTCCTGTCTCTGTGTTTGTTTGCACCATATAGGCTGTTTAGGTTTTCATGTTACGTTTGTGGTTTTGTATTGTTTGTGCATACAAATAACCACGCTGCATTTTGGTCCTCCTCTCCTTCGACGGAAGAAAACCGTAACACTATCTTATCTATAGTATAGTATCTATCTATCTATGGTATCTGTCTATCAATTTATCTATAGTACATATCTATCATATATACACCTACCTATCTGTCTATCAATTTATCTATAGTATCTATCTATCTGTCGTATCTATCTATATACCTGTCTATAGTATATATCTATTATATCTCTCTATCTATCGTATCTATAGTATATATCTATTATATCTCTCTATCGTATCTATAGTGTATATATAGTATCTGTCTGTCTCCAATTCTCTGACCATGAAAAAGGGAAGTCCCAGGCTTCCTCTCGTCACACTTCTAGCATCTTGGACAGAGAGCGGCGCAATTAAGATCTAACACTATGGATGTTGCCATGTAATCACTTTGATATCTAACATCCATGCAAGTTTGTACTCTTTGATATATGAGTCTGCCTTGAAGAGTCTTATGAATATATTCAAACAAGTTGAATTAGTCATTCAAATGTGCGCACAACTAAACAAGAATATACAATAAGAGCAGAATGTGGTGAGGAGTGGGGACAAAGTAGCCGAGGGCTTGATGAACTACAGGAATGGCCTAGAACAGACATGTGTTTTAGCCTTGTGCCTTTCACCTTTCAAATCATTTTAAGGCCAGAAATATCTAATATATAAGCTTTTTGAGATTTCTTCATTTCTCTGATAGAATATTGTCTGTCTAATTATTATGTCCTTATGCATTTTTAATGTGCTTAGAACAGCCTTTGAAAATACAGTGGAGACTTGAAGTACATGTGTCCGTTTTTGCACTTAGATTAAAAAAAAAAAGTGCTTTAGATGAAATAGTTTAGTGATGAATAACTCATGGGCATTTTAACATTATAATTTATTTCATTTTGATTTGCATATTCTATGCATTTCCATGTTTTCAGATCATTTAAAAGGAAAGATTGATAACAATTAATGTAGTGATAAGTGCTTTTAGATAGACAAAAGTGCATATATTCTGAACTGTTCAAAATAAGGGACAAAGCACGAAGTAAGCATTTAGTTTTCCAGTTGTGTACAGAAAAGTAGACAACATTGTTAGCTCTCACTATACAATGTTATTCACAACAACCAGTAGATACTATTTCAGGCATTGCACAGTCCTGACAATAAGAACATACAGTATATTATACAGTATGGTCACCAACACACCAATCAGCTTGATCTCTGAATTCTGCATTGAGTCAATTATAATACAATTATTTGGTATCTTCAGGTTTTCACACCTTTAATTGGCTACTAACAAATCATAATTGTGTGTGTGTGTGTGTGTGTGTACACACCATTGCTTGTGTATGCATCCGTTTCTACATATGTATACATATGTGGGTGTATGTTGTTTATGCTATATCGACCCTATGTGTTTTTGTGTCACGTGGTCCCTCGGTGATGTCATCGAAGACCTTTAGCATTATTCTACTAAACTCTGGATTTTGAAAGCCTAATTTAACAGTATCTACAGACATGCTATAAAAAAAACACACACACCACAGATGGTGCAGTGGTCAGCCTTTGGGGGAGAACAGAGATGAACTGAAGAGTTGCTCCGAGAGGGCAGTGTGTGAGGAGTTAAAGTGCTAGGATACATTAACAATAATAATTCATTTTATTTGCGCCTTTCAAGGACACATACAGATTAAAAAATATAAGAAAGTAGCAAATATAAACATGAAATTATGAAGAGCAAAGTACATTGCAAAAAAGGAGCATGGCACCAAAATATAAAACAACATCACAGATACTCAACATTACACCAAAATACAACACAGCAACAAAACATTACACCAAAATACAACACAACAACAAAACATTACACCAAAATACAAAACAACATCAAAACATTACACCAAAATACAACACAACAACAAAACATTACACCAAAATACAACACAGCAACAAAACATTACACCAAAATACAACACAACAACAAAACATTACACCAAAATACAACACAGCAACAAAACATTACACCAAAATACAACACACCATTACACTAAAATACAACATAACACAATGAGAAAACATTACAACACAACATTACACCAAAATGCAACACAACAACAGAAAACTACACCAAAATACAACATAACACAACAACAAAGTATTACAACAAAATACACAACATTACACCAAAATACAACAACCCAACATTACACCAAAATACAACGTAACATTACACAAAAATACAACAGCATAACATTACACCAAAATACAACATTATAACAACACAACATTACACCAAAATACAACACAACAGCATTACATCCAAATGCAACACAACACAACATTACTAATGGTCATCACCAGTGGTGTACTTAAGTAAAAATACTTTAAAGTACTACTTAAGTAGTTTTTGGGGATCTGTACTTTACCATTTATCTTCTTGACAACATTTACTTCTACTCCACCACATTCCTAAAGAAAATATTGTACTTTCTACTCCATACATTTTCCCTGACACCCAAACGTACTTACATTTTGAATGCTTAGCAGGACAGGAAAATAGTCTAATTCACAAATAAAGAGAACATCCCTGGTCGTCCCTACTGCATCTGATCTGGAGGACTCACCAAACACAAATGCTTTGTTTGTAAATTATGTCTGAGTGTTGTGTGTGCCAATGGCTATATGGAAATGTTAAAAACAAGACAATCGTACTATTTGGTTTGCTTAATATAAGTAATTTGAAATGATTTAAAAATATTTTAGCAATAACATTTTATTTATTTTTAAATGTTTTAAAAATGTACCTTTATTTAACCAAGTAGGCCAGTTGAGAACAAGTTCTCATTTACAACTGCGACCTGGCCAAGAAAAAGAAAATAAGTGTGACACAAACAACAACACAGAGTTACACATGGAGTAAACAAAAGCACAGTCAATGACACAATAGAAAAATGCTATACACAGTGTGTGCAAATGACGTGAGGAGGTAAGACAATAAATAGGCCATAGTAGCGAAGTAATTACAATTTAGCAAATTAATACTGGAGTGATAGATGTGGAGATGTTGATGTGCAGATGATGATGTGTAAGTAGAAATACTGGTGTGCAACAGAGCAAAAAAGTAAATAAAAACCAAATGGGGATGAAGTAGGTAGATTGGATGGGCTATTTACGGATGGGCTGTGTACAGCTGCATCGATCGGTAAGCTGCTCAGATAGCTGATGCTTAAAGTTAGTGAGGGAGGTATTAGTCTCCAACTTCAACAAACTTTGTAATTCGTTCCAATGATTGGCAGCAGAGAACTGGAAGGAAAGGCGGCCAAAGGAGGTGTTGGCTTTGGGGATGACCAGTGAGATATACCTGCTGGAGCGCGTGCTACGGGTGGGTGTTGTTATCGTGACCAGTGAGCTGAGATAAGGCGGAGCTTTACCTAGCAAAGACTTAGAGATGACCTGGAGCCAGTTGGTCTGGCGAAGAATATGTAGCGAGGGCCAGCCGATGAGAGCATTGGTGGGTGATAGATGGGGCTTTGGTGACATAACGGATGGCACTGTGATAGACTGCAGCCAGTTTGCTGAGTAGAGTGTTGCCTATTTTGTAAATGACGTTGCTGAAGGATATTCAGGATAGTCAGTTTTACGAGGGAATGTTTGGCAGCGTGAGTGAAGGAGGCTTTGTTGCGAAACAGGAAGCCGATTCTAGATGTAATTTTGAATTGGAGATGTTTAATATGAGTGTGGAAGGAGAGTTTACAGTCTAGCCAGTCACCTAGGTATTTGTAGTTGTCCACATATTCTAAGGCAGAACCATCCAGAGTAGTGATGCCAGTAGGGCGGGTGGGTGCGGGCAGCAATCGGTTGAAGAGCAGTTGGAGTCCACAGAAGGAGTGTTGCATGGAATTGAAGCTCATTTGGACGTTTGTTAAAACCTGTTGACGTCATGGGTTCCCAAGCGGGAACTACACCCCCCCGTTCAACTCAAACGGTGGCGCAGGGAATGCAAAAATATTCTTAGAAATATTTAACCTCCACACATTAACAAGTCCAATACCTCAAATGAAAGATAAACACCTTGTTCATCTACCCAGAGTGTCAGATTTTTAAAATGTTTTACGGCGAAAACACAGCATATATTTATGTTAGACCACCACCAAAACAAAGAAAAAACGTAGCCATTTTGTCCAACAAAAGATAAAATGACAAAAGCAGAATTAAAAGAAAAATCATTCACTAACCTTTTGAAAATCTTCATCAGATGACAGTAATATGACATATTACACAGTACATTTATGTTTTGTTCGATAATATGCATTTTATATCCATAAATCTCGGTTTACATTGACGCCATGTTCAGAAAATTCTCCAAAATGTCCGGAGAAATTATAGAAAGCTACGCCAGATAACAGAAATACTCATCATAAACTTTGACTAAAGATACATGTTCTACATATAGTTAGAAAGATACACTTGTTCTTAATGCAACCGCTGTGTCACATTTTTTTTTTACGTTACGGAATTAGTTTACTATGCAATAATCTGAGATGGCGCTCAGACGTAACAATATTTCTCCGCTATGTTGGAGTCAACAGAAATACAAAATTACAACATAAATATTCCCTTACCTTTGATGGTCTTCGATCAGAATGTAGTGGAAGGAGTCATACTTAACCAATACATTGTTTTGTTTCATAATGTTCAATTCTAGTGTCCATGTAGTAGCATATGCCACCACTTTCAGCTCAAATGCCCAAAAAATGACTTCTGGTCCAGAATAATTGCGCATCAAAACTTCCAAATTACAGGTCGACGAAACTGGTCAAACTAAGTGCAGAATCAAGCTTCAGGATGTTATAAATGTACAAAACGAATGGCATTCCAACCGGACAATCCTAGTTCATCTGGGGCTGACTGGAACAAAGGAAGCTCTCTGTCCAAAGCGCGTCTTCACGCACATGAAAATCCTCGCGACACCTACAGTTTTTCACCCCATTGGGTCAAAGTTCACAGCATATGCACCATTAAATGCTCTACTGAATGAGGACATATAGTGGAAGACATAGTAAGTGTTTCCAGATCCATAACTGGTTGGGAAGGGAGGGGGCGATGACGTCAAAGTTGCCCCAACTTTCAGGATTCCAAAACTAGTTTGGAAGATTGCCTGCCCTGTGAGTTCTGTTATACTCACAGACATAATTCAAACGGTTTTAGAAGCTTCAGAGTGTTTTCTATCCAATAATAATAATAATAATAATAATAATAATAATATGCATATATTAGCAATTTAGGACAGATTTTTATGCAGTTTACTATGGGCACGCAATTCATTCAAAGGGGAAATACCACCCCCTATCCTGAACAAGTTTTTAACACAGTGTCCAAAGAAGGGACAGATGTATACAGAATGGGGTCGTCTGCATAGAGGTGGATCAGAGAATCACCCGCAGCAAGAGCGACATCATTGATATATATAGAGAAAAGAGTCGGCCCTTGAATTGAACCCTGTGGTGTCCCCATAAGGACTGCCAGAGGTCCGGTCAACAGGCCCTCCAATTTGACACACTGAACTCTATCAGAGAAGTAGTTGGTGAACCAGGCGAGGCAGTCATTTGAGAAACCAAGGCTGTTGAGTCTGCCGATAAGAATACGGTGATTGACAGAGTCGAAAGCCTTGGCCAGGTTGATGAACTGCACAGTACTGTCTTTTATCGATGGCGGTTATGATATCGTTTAGTACCTTGAGCATGGCTGAGGTGCACCCGTGACCAGCTCGGAAACTGGATGGCAAAGCGGAGAAGGTATGATGGGATTCGAAATGGTCAGTAATCTGTTTGTTAACTTGGCTTTCGAAGACTTTAGAAAGGCAGGGCAGGATGATATAGGTCTGTAACAGTTTGGGTCTAGAGTGTCACCCCATTTGAAGAGGGGGATGACCGCAGCAGCTTTCCAATCTTTAGGGATCTCGGACGATACGAAAGACAGGTTGAATAGATTGGTAATAGGGGTTGCAACAATGGCAGCGGATAATTTTAGAAAGAAATGGTCCAGATTGTCTAGCCCAGGTGATTTGTACAGGTCCAGGTTGTGCAGCTCTTTCAGAATATCTGCTATCTGGATTTGGGTGAAGGAGAGGCTGGGGAGGCTTGGGCAAGTAGCTGCGGGGGGTGCGGAGCTGTTTACTTTTGATACTTAAGTATATTTAAAACTAAGTACTTTTTGACTTTTACACAAGTAGAATTTTACTTGAGTCATTTTCTGTTAAGGTATTTTTACTTTTACTCAAGTATAACAATTGGGTACTTTTACCAGTACTGGTGATCACCAACTAATCCCAGTCTATCCCCATGACCATGTACAAGATTTTAGGGTATTTGGGCAGCATTTTCCCCTTGTATTTACAGTGTTTATCAGCATGTAACTGTGTGTATGCGCGTATTGTGCAGTAGTTTGGATCCAGCACCAAAATGCAGAGGTGATGGGCATACTGTTATGGATGTTATCATGGTCTCGCTTGCAATGTTGATTGTCTTGCCTTTATAGTGGCTATCTCTGGTTAGTAAACTTGACCTATCTTTGGTACTGCTGCTGCTGCAAAAAAAAAAATAATCCCCCCTCTTCAGCAGACACTAATGGGGTCTTATGGAAACAAAATGTGTGTGGGCCTCTCCTTTTAGGTGCCTGTCTATTAAAACCAAAACAACATTAGTAACAGCTACTACACTCCTCAATTAGTCTGGGCGAGGCGTCCGCTCCAGGAGCCTGGGTGAATGAATAGTGTTGTGGGCTGGTTCTGCACTGGTTTAGCTTCTCAGCTCTGTCAGGAGGGGGCAAAGGTTAAATGGGTTAATGCTGCCAGTGTGGGAGGTGTGGACAAGGCATTTGTCAGGACAGGAGAGAGGGATAGAAGGATGGAGAAAGGAAAGAAGGGGTGGTGCTGGAACATGGAAGAGGGAAATGGGAAATCTGATCCTCGGAAAGAAGATTGGAACTGTCCAACACAATGCCTCTCTTAAATATTTCCATTCTAACGGGTATAGTTGACTCCCTTTCTTGGAAGGCATGGTACACAAGATATCCACACACCAGTGTGGTTTGCAGTTTCACTGAGCACAACCATGTGTGCGGGTGCCCTTCACTGCTCCTGGATGCCCCAGGCAACCACAATAATGGTGGAGCACAGCACAGAGCAGCTACAGTCAGCTGTGACGACCACGCGCCATGCGTGAGTTATTATCTAATCTGAAGTCCTGCCCTGGGTTGCATTTGTCAATCTGTTTGTGGTGCTCCCAAGGGGCTGTGCGTCCTCCATTCCCCCCACCCCAAATGCCCACAAGGTCCCATCCAGCTACCTGTATCCTTCCTGCCTGCTCTGGCTTGGGGCTCGTGTCATGAATGATTTAAGGACATGTGCACAGTGGACACAGTGAAGTGCTTCTGCAGAGTGAAGGAAAGAGGCGCGACTCCTTCGGTGCATGTCCTCTTTTGACACCAATAGTCACTGACTGAAGTAAAGATGCCAAACTTTAATAACAGGCTGTTTTGTTTTTGATGGAGACAGCACAAAAGACCTGGCACAGTTGGGATGAGCTTTCCAAGTCTCATCAGGGGAGGATGTAATTGATTTATGGCCCGGCGATAAAGATCGATGGCCGCCGGCCGCGGTTATGACACCAACAGAGTCGCAATGGCATCATGCGACAGGAGACGCAGGCCTATTAGGGAGACACAATCAAATATTCAGAACCACTGGACACTCTCGTTATTTATTCATGCTAATACAAGTATATTAAAGAAGCTAAACAGGGTTAGTGCTCAATCACTCACAAAGGGAATCATCTGGAGCATTTATCAGGACCATTCTCCGAGCTAACTCTCCCTCTGTCTACCCACAGTCTAAACTGATGCTAACCGACAAGGAGGGGAAGACCTGGAGGGCCCTCTCTACAGACACACCAGAGAGTGACTGAAAGGACAATGAAATGTCTCTCCTATGGTGTGATCCACAATACGACTGGGATGGGTGGAACCATCTAAGTTAACTCTAAAAACGGAGCAATTGAGGAAGGTGGGATTTACCTTTCACTAACCTGAGTAAAAAGTTGGGCCATGAAATGGAAATACTGTACGTAAATATCGACATGGTGAGTACATCCCACTTCAAGCACTTTGACACACACACAGACGACTCTGTATCGCTGTATAATCTTAAACCAACTGCCCCACCCACAAGCAGAAGACACCGTGCACAGTGTTTCATGAATGAGACTCCGGAGGTGCGTCTTCATAATCAAAAAAGCGAGATGGAGGTATGATTGATATTGGTACACCGCGATTACATATGAATAAGAGCAGTCGTCATTTTTCAACACTTTTAGACCATCAACACTATCCTGTTAATGATAGTGATACTGTCAGCCCATAAAAAGACTCAGATGTATTGTGTTTTAATTCCCTCTCTCAAAGGAAGCATAAAAATACAATATTCAGGGCCTGTCACTCTCAAAAACAAAGCTGAATATTGATCTCCCTCTAAATTGAAGAGGGAGAAACAATAATGTTGCCTTTTTAGGAACATGAAATTACTTGCGCAAACATGGTGAAATGTGCTTTTGCCTGTCATCTAGCAGTCCTGTAGTTATTCATCAGGCGCAAAACAGTCACATGAGAGACATATTAGAAGATAAGAGACAGAAAAAATGGGCCTTCAACTAAAGTCTGGACCTATTCTATTCTAACTAAACTTAACCCATTTGTTCCCACATTTTTCACAGACATTCCACTATGCAAATGTACCCTATTCCTCGGCCCCAATCTCTATATACCTCGACCCACTTACACACTTAAACCCAATTAACTCTGTTACCCCCATGCGCTAACACTAGCATCCACATGTAGGTGTATTGGTACAGCCAAGTACCAATACACCTACATATCCTAGCCCTAACTGCCCTATTTGTTACTCATAAACCCCAGACCCTTTGCAAAAACTCCTCATCCCTGTTACTTGCCTATCTCACGCCTGTTACCCACTTTCATTAGGCTTGTATTCCTCAAGTCACCGACTGTAATCTATAACCAGCTATTCACTGCACATCCCAACCTTGTTATTTGCATACCTTAGTCATGTGACCTCTGACCTGTATACGCTAATCATGTAATATATAAACTTATGGTACAGTGGTTTAACACATGCCCCAGTCCCATTCACTTTTTTCCTACCACTGCCAGAAAGGATTTGAATTAGCAATCTATGTCAATGTACACCCATTACCTGTATGAGCTTGTTATTCCTACACCCCAATAATCATATAAACCAGGCAAATCCATGGGCATACTCATAAAACAGGTATATTGCTATAGGTCAACCCCAATTGTCTTACAAAATAGGTGTACTTCTGCATCTCAGCCTCAATGTTCATACAAACCATCTGTACACCTGTACTTCAGCTCCAATTGACATACCTACAAAGTACGCACCAGTGCCTGAACCCAATTAGTCAACTAAGCCAGGTCTAAATACATGCTGAAGCCTGAATACTTGTCACGGTTGTCGTAAGTACTGGACCAAGGCCCAGCGCATGTAGAGTTCCACATTTTTAATAACAAGTGAAACTTAAGCAAAACAAAACAATAAACGAACAACAAAACGTGACTACGTGGTGCACATGCACAAACACAAAATAATATCCCACAAACACAGGTGGGAAAAATAAACTAGAACACCACATAGAAATAATAAACTAGAATACCCCCTAGTCACGCCTACTGACCTACTACACCCTAGAGAAACAATTGCTCTCTATGGTCAGGGCGTGACAGTAGACTGGACACCGTGCCTGGACTGGGCACCGGCGCAGAGGCAGGCTCCTGCCCTGGAGTGGAACTGGACACCATGCCTGGACTGGGCATCAGGGCAGAGGAAGGCTCTTTCCTTGGAGCGGGACTGGACACCGTGCCTGGACTGGACATCGGCGCAGAGGAAGGCTCTGGCCTTGGAGCGGGACTGGACACCGTGCCTGGACTGGACATCGGCGCAGAGGAAGGCTCTGGCCTTGGAGCGGGACTGGACAGCGTGCCTGGAAGCTCCAGACCGTTGCCCGTCGCTGGAGGTTCCGGACCGTGGACCGTCGCTGGAGGTTCCGGACCGTGGACCGTCGCTGGAGGTTCTGGACCGTGGACCGTCGCGGGAGGTTCCGGACCGTGGACCGTCGCGGGAGGTTCCGGACCGCGGACCGTCGCGGGAGGTTCCGGACCGCGGACCGTCGCGGGAGGTTCCGGACTGTTGCCCGTCGCTGGAGGTTCCGGACCATGGACCGTCGCGGGAGGTTCCGGACCGTGGACCGTCGCGGGAGGTTCCGGACTGTGAACCGTCGCGGGAGGTTCCGGACCGGGAACCGACGCCGGAAGCTCTGGACTGGGAACCGTCGCCGGAAGCTCTGGACTGTGAATGCGCACTGGAGGTCTAGAGCGTGGAGCAGGCACAGGTAGCACCGGACTGGTGACGCGCACTATGCCACTTTATGTTTATATACCCTACATTACTCATCTCATATGTATATACTGTACTCTATACCATCTACTGCATCTTGCCTATGCCGTTCTGTACCATCACTCATTCATATATCTTTATGTACATATTCTTTATCCCTTTACACTTGTGTGTATAAGGTAGTAGTTGTGGAATTGTTTGGTTAGATTACTCGTTGGTTATTACTGCATTGTCGGAACTAGAAGCACAAGCATTTCGCTAAACTCGCATTAACATCTGCTAACCATGTGCATGTGACAAATAAAATTGGATTTTGATTTGATTTGAGTGCGGGGAGCAGGCACAGGACGTACCGGACTGGGGAGGCGCACTAGAGGCCAGAACCGTGTAGCTGACCCAGGTTGCACCAGGCTGCTAACCGGACCCTCTGGTCGGATGTTGAGCAGAACACACTTGCACAACATCTTTCTCATCTCTCTCTCTTCACACTGCTCTGTCGACTCACAGGCGGACTCTGGCTCTCTCCTTGAGCCGACCAACCACCTCTCTATAGCCTGCTCCATGTGCTCTGGCTCTTCATGTGCTCTGGCTCAGCCGGACACCCCGTGTGCCCCCCCCCCCCCCCAAAAAAAAATATTTGGCATGTCCTTGGGCTTTCTGTGGCTGCGAACCCTGGCGTCGTCGCTGTCCTCCATTATTACCTTCCGTCTGCCTCCAAGGAAGGGTTTCGCATCCACCCATCATTTCTTCCCATGTCTAAAACTCCTTTACCTCGTGGATACTCTGTCACGGTTGTTGTAAGAACTGGACCAAGGTGCAGCGAACGTAGAGTTCCACATGTATAATAACAAGTGAAACTTAGGCAAAACAAAACAATAAATGAACAATGAAACATGACTATGTGGTGCACATGCACAAACCCAAATTAATATCCCACAAACACAGGTGGGAAAAATAGCTACTTAAATATGATCCCCAAACGATTACCAGCTGCCTCTAATTGGGAATCATACAAAACACCAACATAGAAAAATAAACTAGAACACCACATAGAAATAATAAACTAGAATACCCCCTAGTCACGCCCTGACCTACTACACTATAGAGAAACAATGGCTCTCTATGGTCAGGGCGTGACAATACTCATAAACCATAAACCAGGTCTACCCCAGCAACTCCAGCTCCAGTACTCCTACAAATGAGGTCTACACCTTTGACTGAGTCACAATACTAATATACACCTGCATTTCAACCCAAATGCCCATACAAACCAGGTTTAGCTCTGTGGCCATGTCCCAATACTCTGATAAACCAGGTCTACCCTTTTGACTATTCAGCAAAGTTCAAATAAATCAGGTCTACCCTTCTGCAAGAGACAGTAAACAAGCACATTGACATTAAATATTTGTTAAGTTATTACACTAATTCAGTTTGCGGGTCAATACACAGCAAATTCCCCCTGAAATAACAAAATATGACATTTTACAGACAGAATGACTGATGTAAACATTTGTAAAGGCTAATGGATAATGGTAAAATCATCTGTAAAAACATCTTGAGCAAGTACATCCATAACCCAACTCAACTTCAATCTACTGAAGAAGAAACAATTGGCTATGATTAAATATACACTCAGCGGCCAGTTTATTAGATACACCACCCCATTCTAGAAAATGGTTAGCTCCTACAAATAGTGGGGGTACTGTCACGTGAGCTCCCTCTCTGGCCTCTAGGTCACCAGGCTGCTCCTTATGGTGCACACTCGCACCCGCGCGTAATCAGACTCACCTGGAGTCTGTCACCTCCCTGATTACCTTCCCTATATATGTCACTCCCTTAGGATCCTTCCCCAGGGGTTATTGTTTCTGGTCCTGTGTCATGTCTGTGCATTGGTCGTGTATCTTGTTTTCTATTATGTTGTGTATATTTCTTAAAACACTCACTCCCTGAACTTGCTTCCCGACTCTCAGTGCACATTTCTACATAAGCTAACGTGCGCTAATGTGATTAGCATGACGTTGTAAGTAACTTTACATGAGCTGTTACAGGAACCTAGAGTGAATGCAATATGTATTGATAAAATAGACCCTATAGAAAGTGTGTGTGAGTGGTGTGTGTGTCTGTTGTACTGTAGAAACCCGGGGGCATATTGACGTTGCCAGGAGGGTGCTGAGAGAGAGAGGTTTGCTCACTGGCCCTGAACTCTTACCGGAGGGGCTCTACTGGGGCCACAGAGCATCTGTGCTAATCACAAACACAACATCTCGCCATCTCAGACCACAATCCAGTTAACTCAGACTGGAGATCCTCAAACTCCAGCAGACACACATCACTGCTAATCCCTGATTAGTGAGGTACTGGGAAACGGACAGGATGTAAATGTACAGTTACTGTATACATCTCTGGAAGAGAGCTCACCCAGACCTTGATAAAAAACTTTTTTTAAAGTAAAATATCACTTTTGTCCACAGTATGGTTGTTGTGATGATAAAATAGTTTTTCAGGATACATTAATATCATAGAGAAGACGCAGCTCCAGTGGGAACAAGATCACCAACACTGAACAATTGAGGAGTGGAAAAACATTTCCTGGGCAAACGAATCCCAGTTCATGTTGCGTCATGCTGATGGCAGAGTCAGGATTTGGCATAAGCAACATGAGTCCATGGCCCCACCCAGCCTCGTGTAAACGGTACAGGCTGGTGGCGGTGGTGTAATGGTGTGGGGAATGTTTTCCTGGCAAACATGATACCAGTTCGGCAGCGTGTCCATGCCCCAAAGATTTCAGGCTGTTCTGGAGGCAAAAGGGGGTGCATATTTCATCAACGTATTCATTTCTAAAGCTGTTGAATGCAGACTTCTGATGCCAAATTTGTCTGTAAAAGTACACCTTGGAGAATATGCTGGTGGTCTTATGACCATTTTGAGAAAACATATCAAACTTCTCTGAATCCTGCTAGACACCTTGATAATGGATAATATATGAAACATTTGATTTGAAGTACGAACGTAACTTCTCTTTAGCTTGTACAACAGTTTTTATCCTTCACTATTGTGACCTTTGGGATTAATTAGTTTAACCCCAAGTGAGTTTGCTGAACTCTCCACCTACAGTATGGCTAAGAGTACTCTGGTTTTATTTGTGTGTTATTAACAGTGTGGTATTATAATATGGCAGGAAGTCGCTCTGCTCTAACGAGAGACCTGTCCCAAGTGGCCTAATGTGTTCTGGGTAAAAAATAAAAAATAGAATATGTCAGAATATGCCCAAATGGTTGGTGTTTGGAGAAGCCTTTTTTAACGCTTTTGTTGGTGCAAGTCATCACACCTTTAGTGATTTCTTCAGGACTCTTTTCACCGTTGAACGTCAGACTAGATTTTCCCCATTTGTGGCAGCCAAAACCCGAGAAAGAAAAAGAGGGAGTCAATACAATGTTGGAAAACCAATACATGAGATGCATGTTTGTCTAAGTAGATTTGTGACATGATGGCAGGCGACAGAGTGTGTGATGTTTTTCCGTCTTTCATTATCATGCGGCCACCACAGCTAGACATCACCTGTTGGTGGCAGAGAGGAGCGGAGTCCTGATGGACAGACGGATGAGATGGCTGATGAATTCCTGGCAGGTGCTTTGTCAGAGGGGAGGCAATTTAAACCCCAGGGGAGGGAAACCGTTTAGAGTTCAGACGACTTCTAATGTAGAAGAGTCCCATTTCCCTTCCCGTTTTTACAATCAAATGACAATTCATTGTTGGTTTTAACAAGGTCCTGGTCAGCATTAACATGCGTCGTTCACCTAGACACCCGCCCATAATGCTCCATATCAGCCTACTCTAATTTAGAAAAATGTCCATAGAGGGGTCAATCTCCCTTTCATACATAGTGACTGATAGATCCAATACCTTTGGAATCAGATAAAACTTTGACAAATGGCCATGTGCTGATCCGTGGGGAATGGCTGCACGGGGCTGGCTGGGGCTCCGTCCATGCCAGCCTGCCCCTCTCCCATCACGGCCTCGCTGGCTTTGATCAATGGGCCACACCGCAGACACGTAGGTCTGTCTGCCGTCACATGATTAAAAGAGCTGGAGGATATTGCTTTCCCACCATCTACTCTCAGAGAGAAAAAACTTCATAAAACTAAGGCGACAGCGTCCTCTTTCTCGCTCTGCCTTCTCCCTCGCTCTGATGGTTCTTGGGTGATTTGGATTGATCAGAAAGGTTTTGGGGAGGATTGAAAGAGGCTGGATGGAAGTAGGATGAAAATATCAGAGGCTATGATCATTTTCCATTGTCCTGGAGCAGGAAAAAGGATCAAAATGGCACATATGACACATATGACACATATGGGCATACTAGATGCATATGCAATATGTCAACAGTGAAACAATCTCATGTATCCTGGGGGAGGATCAACAAGAGTGGACATCCCTTGAAACCCATATCTCAGAAATATTTAGAATGTTTTTGAGAACTGACCATTGAAAACCAGAGTGTAAAAGTCACTAAAACCAGACATATGGTCCAATGTGGCTCAGTATGGTGCTTGCAATGCCAGGGTTGTGGGCTTTGATTCCCAGGGGGGAGTAGTACGAAAAAGTATGAAAATGAACGCACTCACTACTGTAAGTCACTTTGGATAAGTGTCGGCTAAAATGTAAATATATATATATATCTGTATATAAACTAGAGATTGGCAGTAAGTCAATCCTAACATCGGCCGGCCCAGTGAGGAAGGTAGCAGGGCTGAAGAGATGAGAAGAAGATGCGTCCAGGTGATTGAGAAGTCGAGGAGACTCCTGTCTGTAGCGTAGTGTACCCAGACACTTTGAGGTCTCCTAGCTATGTTCGCTACTACCTCTCCCATTACCTCCAACCCCAGGAATCCCACCCCCATCTGCATAAATCACACCGCCAGTGACAAATCGACCGTGCGATTAGCATGATATATAGTGCAAAAAATGTAAATAATAACAAGTGCTCCTAATTGGCACGCTACCTGGCAACAAATCAGTTATACTGCTGTCCTGCACCGTGACGCAGTGCTACGACAAAATCATTAAGAATATGTGCCGTCCTATCCCCTTTGTGACACTCTCTCTCTGTCTGTTGCCTGGAAGTTTGTGGGGAATTTGTCACTCAACTATCTCTTGGGGGAGGGGTGTTTGTTTAAGGTTGGGTGTTGAGGCCCAACCCATGCAGTTCTATCAGTCTGTTTGTCTTAGCATATGGCGGATGCTCTGTACTTTAAATGCACAATATAATAGATTTCTCAATACTACTACTCAATACTGTATTCATATTGATTTATCAAACTCACTTTCAGTTGTATGCCATACCAACTCCAGGGCGTTTGGCTCTGAAGTGAAAGGAACATTTTTGCAAACCAGTCATCACCATAGCAACACATGAAAAACTCGCATGGCATACATGGCGAACTTGGTAAAACAGAGATCTCACACATGGGTTTCTTTTCATCTGTCAGAGTGGTTTGTCCCTGGGCTGGCCCCCGTCTTTGTTTACCTCTTTGAGAGCTGGTCCGTAATGATCCTGGGCTGGTCTGACTGGATGTAATATTCAGAGGATAGGACTAATGAACAGACTGGAGAAGCAGCAGAGTGATGGAGACGCTGACTTTCCCCCTGATTCTGTGGGCCTAGACTAGTCTACTCATCAGTACAGCCATGGCGGGGGTCCCGCTGCCTTGCCTCCCTGATTTACACATTCACAGGAAGAAAAAGAAGAGAGGAAAGAGACCTCTGTTATCAGGGGACTGACACCAGCCTGGAGAGGGGCTGTAATTAGATTGGGATATATGGGAGTAGTTAAGGCCCTAAAATATCATTGATCAGGGGGGGATATTGACAGACGCACACTAAGCTGCTATAACAGCAAACCGACAACCACCGACCATCCTTCTCTCCGTGCAAGGAGTTGTTCTTGTTACACTCTGCTATTACTTAGCTGGTTAATACAGCTCTCAGACCTGTTCATTAGTTCACCTGGCAACCAGATGTCCTAGGAGGATGCCATACCACTGTTATATTTGAGCAGACCATGAATGGAGAGTTGAGTTGTTCAAGTCAATAGCGGTATATCCAGAACCTTAGAGGTTTAGAATGTGTCACAACAAAATAATGGCTGACTTTGTTCTTCAAGTGAAGCTTAATTAACTAATACCAGGATATAATTGCATACAATGCTATACTGTGATCCATTCACTCCTAACATCACTTAAAGGGCAACTGAGCGCAATTTATCTGGTCAGTATATTTCAAAACTCAGTTTTGTGAAATTGATGTAACTGAGGTCGTCACGACTTACATGAGGGTTGCACACTAATACGGGATTGTAACGCCAAGGGAGAATTGTCATGCATGGAGAACAGCTGCTCTGATTGCGTTCTATTCAATCATAGCAGCAAACCTCCGGACAGTGAGACAGATATTACATATCGCTTCGGACTTGAGCAGGTGCACATGGCATAGGCTCAATTTTCATTTTTCTTGTTTACGGAAGACAACACGACGCCAACGTTATGTTGAAAGAACACTTGGACCCTAAGCTCTTTGTGGAGTGGCTACTTGCTGATGTTTTTGATAGTGATCACTCAAGTCTGCCAAAGTTTCGGCAAAATTAAAATTGAGACAATGCGATGGATCCCAACTGCCACTTGCCAATATTCCAAAATTCTAAACTACATTTGCGAGCAACTTGTGTCCCGCTGCATCCTGTTTTGAAACAGGTTTTGAAATGAAGCACTGCCCGACAGAAGCACTCTGGTAATAGATAGTGAGAAAGTTCTACAAATAAAACGGCACCGAAGCACAGACGTCGACACTCGCCAGTGACTTGATAAGATGATTTAGCTAACGTGACCTACCTGCTCAATGGGCCTGAAAGCTACTACTAGATAGCCTTATTGACAAACACAGAGTTGGAACTTAGCTAGGGCAATGATAAACAGCATGTAGTAAGTAGCTTGCCAAAAATTAAAATGGTGCTTTATTTGAAATAGTTTGACAGCTTGCTGATGATGAAGTTGTAGACATGTTCTCAGAAATCAGCCCTGAGTGCAGCCAGCAGCTGATTTGATCAGTGCAGTCTTCGTTTTAAAAAAATTTACTTGAGAAATACTTCATCAAACACCTTAGCTTGATGTAAAGTTGCGCAACTAAGACTTCCTCGGCAAAAAAACGTAAAAATGAATTACAGATTACTTGATTTATGTTAGATTCATTCGGACAATTTTGAGGAAGTGGTAGTGGCTATGTTGTTGCAACAGTAACTGCCAGGGTACTGTAAAGCGAACATAACACACCCACATCGAACCACACCCTCAAAACTCAAATCTCATTTTCTTAATGAGCAGCAGAAAAAACACATGCGGGAATCCACTGTTTAGCCACTTTAAAATAGTCACCATGTTGTTTTTGTGGTGTGTATGTAGTGTAGTACACATTTTGCATTAGAGGAATACTGTGAAAGATAGCATCAGTCCAGCTGCATAGGGAGCATTGAGAGGTGGATTTAGTTTCATTTCCTATGCTCTTGTTCCCGCTGCCAAAGAAAACAAAGCTTTTCAAAGTCCCTCAAAGTTCACTAGTATCACGAGGACCGATGTGTTAGGAAAAGGAGGAGACAAACAGATGTTACTGAATCTGACCATTGATCAGACCGAATTGTCCCTCTTCCTTTAGCCTTTACCTTTCTCTATATCTCTCTTCCCCTGTCCCTCGCCGTGTTCTGCGATGATTCCACGCTAGTCAAAAAAATCAGCCGAGTGAGTCGCCGGCTGATGTTATGGCATAGCATGCTGCTCTTGTCTGTGACCACTGTATGCAAAGCGTGGCATTAGTCACTGGCCGGCTGGCCCTGACAGGCCTGCAGTGTGAGGGAGATTAATGCCAGGTAGGGCCACTTTATTATCGTCACTCTCTTCTTTCTCTCTCTCCGACTCTGCCTCTTCGTTCGGCCCCACGATTAATTGTCTGCTCCCTCGCTCCGAGTGACGGATGTGAGGAGGGGTGTGAGGAGGAGCACAAAGGCACCTGCTTCTGGCCTTGACAACCCCCCACCCTCTCCTCCCCTCCTGTACCCTTCCCTGGCTCTCTCCACTCCCCCATTACAGCCCTCCCTACCAGCCTAGCCCCAGGCCTACAAGAAACACTCTATATGGTCACTAAGACAGCAGTACTAGCCACACAGAGAATAGGAGCAGATATCCTCTTTTCCTGTCATTGCCTGTATTTTCAAGTGGCCCCATTTGGTAAATTTAGAAATCAATCAATCTACACATCTTTTGTTCTTCAAACCAAAAATGAACACATTCACTGTGTGTGCAGTGTTGCTTTATTTCAAATGAAATCACCGGGAAACTCCTCTTCCGACTCTCACCTTTCTTATATTATCCTGCTGAGTTTTTTATGGAGTTTAAACATAGGGACACTGGGTTATCAAAAAAGCTCAACAATTAGAACACCATATCATCTACAGTGCATTCGGAAAGTATTCAGACCCCTTGACTTTCTCCACATTTTGTTACTTTACAGCCTCATTCTAAAATTGATGAAATCGTTTTTTCCCCTCATTAATCTGCACACAATAACCCTTAATGACAAGATTTTGATTTTATGTATAAAAAATAAAAACAGTTATATAAGTATTCAGAAGCTTTACTCGGTACTTTGTTGAAGCACCTTTGGCAGCGATTACAGCCTCGAGTCTTCTTGCATATGACGCTACAAGCTTAGCACATCTGTATTTGAGGAGTTTCTCCTATTCTTCTCTGCAGATCCTCTCAAGCTATATCAGGTTGAATGGGGAGCATTGCTGCACAGCAATTTTCAGGTGTCTCCAGAAATGTTAGATCGGGTTCAAGTCCAGGCTCTGGCTGGGCAACTCAAGGACATTCAGGGACCAGCCACTCCTGCGTTGTCTTGGTTGAAAAGTTGAACCTTTGCCCCAGTCTAAGGTCCTGTGCACTCTGCAGCAGGTTTTCATCAAGGATCTTTCTGTACATTGCTCCGTTCATCTTTCCCTCGATCCTGACTAGTCTCCCAGTCCCTGCTGCTGAAAAACATCCCCACAGCATGATGCTGCCACCACCATGCTTCACTGTAGGGATGGTGCCAGGTTTATGCCAGACATGAAGCTTGGCATTCCGTGCAAAGAGTTCAATCTTGATTTCATTAGACCAGAGAATCTTATTTCTCATGGTCTGAAAGTCTTTAGGTGCCTTTTGGCAAACTCCAAGCGGGCTATCCAAGTGGGCCTTTTACTGAGGAGGGTTCACCTTCCAACCTTCCAACAAGACAACGACCCTAAGCACACAGCCAAGAACGCAAGAGTGACTTCAGGAAAAGTCTCTGAACGTCCTTGAGTGGCCCAGCCAGAGCCCGGACTTGAACCCGACAGAACGTCTCTGGAGAGACCTGAAAATAGCTGTGCAGCAATTTTAGAATAAGGCTGTAACCTAACAAAATGTGTAAAAATTCAAGGGGTCTGAATACTTTCCGAAGGCACTATACCTATGCATACCACAAGGAAGATGAAGAGAGGGGAGTGGTGTAAAATATGGCGACATATATTTCCAACGGGCACTTAACAAAGAACCTCTCTCAAGGGGAATATATCACTGGCTGCAGAAAGAGCCATTTAAGTCAGTTTTTTCAGTTTATATCAACTTTGGCGCTGACAGGACTAGACCATTACCAACTAATTTCACAAAGACATGCACTAACAGGCTGGATATACACATGCCTACAGTAGAGAGACAATCCAGAAGTCAGGATAGACTGCCTTCTGTAAGTCGGCCCACCACACTCAACACTCACAAATCAGAATCAGGAAGAAACATCTGAAAAGAACACTGAGAATGTTAAGGTGGGCCCACACACCTCTTTATGAGAGATAGAGGAAGTGAGTGAGAGAGAGAGAGGGGGGGGGGTGAAAAGAGGGAGGGCAATGTAAAATCCTTTAAAACTTGACATTAACTATTCAGATGTTACAAAAAAGCAAAGTGTTGGCAATTAAAACAATCAATCTTCCCAGGCGTTGAACCTAACTTCTGTTCAATAAGTCCTGGTCTCTTACCGTCGGGAGCAGAGGGGATAGGAGTGGAGGTCCACTTTTAGCTGTCCTTCAGCGATGACACCGCCCCCAGCCCTCGTCCTCATCCCCGTCCTGGCAGGTTGGCGAGGCGGTGCGGTCCGTACGGGCCTGATGTCAGACGGTTCTGCTGTGTTGTTTCCTTTGTTATAAATAACAACAGGCCACCTGGACTCCTCTCACTGGGCGCAGGCCGGTTATCGGGCGGAGGGAGTGGCAGGGCTCTAATTATCCTGCAAGCTAGCAGGCTGGGATGCTCCTCATCCCAGGCTAATGGGACGGATGGGATTCGGGGCAGGATTGACGGATGACAGAGACGGATGGCCCGGGACAAAGCATGTGCTGACAACCAGTGAATACGGGGCAACGTTGCAGAAAGGTCAACGCTAGAAAAAAGGGAAAAATGACTTTCAAAGTTTTTTGTCTGAGTGTTTGTGTCTATGTGTCTGCTGTGTGTTTGTAGGCTTTGAAGGAATGTGCAATTAATGCAAATTATTTTCTTATTCGATGTCTTATTTTCACATCATATTCAATAACTAAATACATTTATTTCATACTTATAATTGTTAAATTTTTTTGATTAATAATTATGAAAGGAATTGCAAATTAGATATTATTCAAATATTTTTCACGTAATCAACATTCTTACTTTGCCAGAGAATGCCCCTCCAGAGTGTTTGTATGGCCATGTAGTGATGTCACAGGTTAAGTAGTATTCAGACTAAGCCTCCAGAGCAGCAGACCTGGCACTGGTACAGAGGTACAGTGGCCAGACACAGAGCACTGAGCACAGCATACAATTATGATGCGTCTGCATCTACAGTGTTGAAGCATCTGTGTCGAGTCTCCCTCTCATTCCCCCAGTAGGATAAAACCTGGCCAACGGTGTTCCGAGAGAGGAATGAGAGATGGAGAACAAGACGGAAGACCGGTGGTGGGAGGAGGAAGAGGAGGGATGGGGGGCAGCTGTGTTCTTGCATATCACTTGGGACACACACCTGTACATCCTCCTGCTCTCGCCCCTCGCCGGTGACCCCTAAGTGTGCCCCCCTCCTCTGTTTCAGCATGCTGTTTCTAATCCAAAACAAATGATCTCAGTAAAACAGAACCAGGAGGGGGGCGAGAGCTGGGACACACCAAAAAAAAAGCTAGAACATTATCACCTTGGCCAAGCATCAGGAGATAGAAAAAAAAAAAAGAAAAAAAGGTCTACGGGCAAATTCATCTTCTCCCTGCTACAATCAATCTCTGGCCAAAAGAAATACACAATAACTAGGCAGGAAGAGGCCAAGATTTATGGGCCTTAGACATCTCCACTGACCAGCATCCACCTCACCCCATTTCACTCCTCTCTGCTCCCCCTCTCCCTCCCTCTTCCCCCCCCCCCCCCCCCCTCTTCTCGCCAAAGCTTACAATGATGTACTGTCCCCGTTGACTGTTTTACAAGTACATTAGCTTTATTTAATGAGATCAGCAAGTTATTTAACAGATGCATATGGAGCGCAAGGCAAGAAACACCCACTTACTCAAGCTAGCTTTTCCGCTTTGAATTATTCTTTGGATTCAGCTACTTGATTTGCTGTGATTTACTTCTACATTTTGTGTAGAAATACTTCATTCACCTCTGTATCGGTAAGGAAAGGTGTTGATGGAACACAGGATATCTGAGCTCTGGATGTTATTTTGATTCTCATCGTAACATGTTCGAACTGATTTTACATCCTGAAAGAGGAAACCGTTATATGGTGGCTCTTTGTTTGTTTGACTGTTTAGTAAGAATTAGCGATAGTATAGCTAAATGAAACTATTATATACACCGTCCATTTCGTTGAGGAGACAGAGTATATTGTATGATCATGTCCACCTTTCTAAAGGGTTTTCATAAGGCACCAATTAAATTTGGCCATTTGTGTCTGTGTGAATCGTCCCTCGTTGCTCTCCAATATGACTAATCAATCTTTGACTCTCTGGCAACAATCTGAAAATGGGAAATTAGGACCAAGGTCCCCTTTACGGGGAATCTCCCAACATTTTCATTAGAATATCAATTGATTGCATGAAATGAAATTAGAACTTGAATTAAATCCTCTCAATACAGAGCCATACAAATAATTGCCCATTTAGACAAATGAAAAGAGAGTGTGAACATGAAACTCATTTCTTATTCTGCATAACAAGAAATTGCTATAATATCACTTATTGACATCTCCATGCGAGACACAAACATGCATTACCGAGAAGTGCAAACTAAGAACTTTTTTATTTATATTTGTCACATCCTGACCATAGAAAGCTTTTATTTTCTATTGTGGAGTAGGTCAGGGTGTGACTGGGGGGCGTTCTAGTTTATTATTTCTACGTGTAGTCTAGTTTTGCTATTTCTATGTTGGCCTGGTATGGTTCCCAATCAGAGGCAGCGGTCTGTCGTTGTCTGATTGGGGATCATATTTAGGTAGCCTTTTCCCACCTGTTGTTTGTGGGATCTTTTTTTTTTTTTTTTTTGTATTGTTGCTTTTGAGCCCTACAAGGCTGTACATTCATTCGCTTGTTTGTTTCTTTTTATTGTTTTGTTGCTGGTTCACATTTAAAATAAATATGATGAACCCAAATCACGCTGCGCCTTGGTCTACCCATTTCGACGAGCGTTACAATATTACTAGAATGCTCTCATCTTTAAGATTCATAGCTTCAAGTAGCAATACAACATTAGTGGGCATATAGGTACATTTATGCATCTCTTTTAATACGCATATCAACACAATCTTTGGGTGGGAATATTTCTTAGCAGTAGCACACTGGTTTGAAACAGTTTGACAATAACATAGAGAAAAGGTGTAGTACAAATAATTAAGTATTCTATAATCACATCTATGTCATTTATCACCCACAGTGCTAGCGCTTCTTCATAGAAACAGGCCACGGTGCAATCAATCTAGAACACAATCAGCTATCGGAAAATAGAATGAAACAAAAACAACTATTGCAAGACAAAAAAAATGTGTCTGTGTTTTCAAGGGCCCAAGAGATCAGGAAAGAGCAGATTCAGAACACAGAGGTACAAATTCATTTCTTGAGAGCTATATATCAACGGTATTTGTTTAATGAGTGCTACAGTGGAAAGATGTATAGAACATGTCAGGCATCCACTTGCAGTGCGTTGTGGGAAGCAGATAGCATCACAGAATGTGACCGCTCACTTTGTCTCCACACCCCAGTCCTTAATCTCCAAACTCCTGACCGGATTATAAATGAGAGGGTGAAGCGGAACAATAGACACATAATGGAGGTGGGGAAACCACACCAACACACTCAACTAAAAACAGATGTAACAATAACAGAAACATGTTACATCAGTTTTGTTCAACTGTGCCATGGCTAGAACGAGAACAAAAGTTGAACGACTTTGAAGTGCGGGACAATACGGAATCTCTGCTCTAGTCCTTTCCTGCTGCATGGCATGCTTATGCAAGAGGAGGACGTGAGGGTGATTAATTGTTAACTCGGAGGATAATGTATCGCTGTCAGGGATGTCTCTGCCTTGTGTAACATGTTTTAAGAGTAATGTGGTTAAACTGGTAGTATCTGTTACCGGTCTGTCTTAATTGTGTTGCAGTCAGAATGCTAAAGAAGCACGCCCTCCCTCTCTCCTGTGTCTGAGCCCCAGGGCTTCTAAAGAACTTGTTCGGGATCCATTTACCAGCCACAGCGTTTAAAGCCTTGGACAACCGTTTCTCATGCATGCCAATGATCGATAGAACTGAACAGAAATGTGATGTTAGACCAATGAGCTCCTATGTAATCCAGAACAGAAACTGAACAAAAACTGTTCATTTAAAGAGTGACTGCCCCTAAAACCTAGCATGACGTTGTAAGTAACAGCAAAATATCTAGGATATAGACATGTCTTATATGGCAGAAAGCTTACATTATTGTAACTGCACTGTCCAATTTACAGTAGCTCTTAAAGTGAAATGTTATGGCAAACACTGTATTCAAAGTGCCCACTATCGCAAATGCAACATTTGGTAAAAAATAAGGCTTAGAGTGATTGCGCATATCGTGCAGCCGTACATGGCATTGTGGAAATGATCTGAAGTTAGTTCAGGAAATGCAGAAATTTATGAAAAAGCTGATTTTTGAAGGGGTTGAAGTTGAATTGAACAGCATAAAACAATCAGAATGGAGAAAGACTCATTGAAATCACCTGAATGTACAGTACCAGTCAAAAGTTTGGAAACACTTACTCATTCAAGGATTTTTCTTTATTTTTACGGTTTTCTACATTGTAGAATAATAGTGAAGACATCAACACTATGAAATAACACATATGGAATCATGTAGTAACCAAAAAAGTGTTAAGCAAATCAAAATATATTTTATATTTGAGATTCTTCAAAATAGCCACACTTTGCCTTGATGACAGCTTTGCACACTCTTGGCATTCCCTCAACCAGCTTCACGAGGCAGTCACCTGGAATGCATTTCAATTAACAGGAGTGCCTTGTTAAAAGTTAATTTGTGTAATTTCTTTCCTTCTTAATACGTTTGAGCCAATCAATTGTATTGTGTCAAGTTAGGGTTGGTATACAGAAGACAGTCCTATTTGGTAAAAGACCAAGTCCATATTATGGCAAGAACAGTTCAAATAAGCAAAGAGAAACAACAGTCCATCATTACTTTATGACATGAAGGTCAATCAATTCATAAAAAAACCCATCAAGCGCTATGATGAAACTGGCTCTCATGAAGACCGAAACAGGAAAGGAAGACCCAGAGTTACCTCTGCTGCAGAGGATAAGTTCATTAGAGTTACTAGCCTCAGAAATTAACTGCACCTCAGATTGCAGCCCAAATAAATGCTTTGCAGAGTCCAAGTAACAGACACATCTCAACATCAACTGTTCAGAGAAGACTGTGTGAATCAGGCCTTCATGGTCGAATTGCTGCAAAAAAACATTACTAAAGGAATCCAATAAGAAGAAGAGACTTGCTTGGGCCAAGAAACACGAGCAATGGACATTAGACCTGAGGAAATCTGTCCTTTGGTCTGATGAGTCCAAATTAGAGATTTTTGGTTCCAACCGCTATGTCTTTGTGAGACGCAGAGTAGATTGTCTCTGCATGTGTGGTTCCCACCGTGAAGCATGGAGGAGGAGGTGTGGTGGTGCTTTGCTGGTGACACTGTCAGTGATTTATTTGGAAATCAAGGCATTCTGCCATCCCATCTGGTTTGCTCTTAGTGGGACTATCATTTGTTTTTCCAAAGGACAATTACCCCAAACAAACCTCCAGGCTGTATACAGTGCCTTGCGAAAGTATTCGGCCCCCTTGAACTTTGCGACCTTTTGCCACATTTCAGGCTTCAAACATAAAGATATAAAACTGTGTTTTTTGTGAAGAATCAACAACAAGTGGGACACAATCATGAAGTGGAATGACATTTATTGAATATTTCAAACTTTTTTAACAAATAAAAAACTGAAAAATTGGGCGGGCAAAATTATTCAGCCCCCTTAAGTTAATACTTTGTAGCGCCACCTTTTGCTGCGATTACAGCTGTAAGTCGCTTGGGGTATGTCTCTATCAGTTTTGCACATCGAGACACTGACATTTTTTCCCATTCCTCCTTGCAAAACAGCTCGAGCTCAGTGAGGTTGGATGGAGAGCATTTGTGAACAGCAGTTTTCAGTTCTTTCCACAGATTCTCAATTGGATTCAGGTCTGGACTTTGACTTGGCCATTCTAACACCTGGATATGTTTATTTTTGAACCATTCCATTGTAGATTTTGCTTTATGTTTTGGATCATTGTCTTGTTGGAAGACAAATCTCCGTCCCAGTCTCAGGTCTTTTGCAGACTCCATCAGGTTTTCTTCCAGAATGGTCCTGTATTTGGCTCCATCCATCTTCCCATCAATTTTAACCATCTTCCCTGTCCCTGCTGAAGAAAAGCAGGCCCAAACCATGATGCTGCCACCACCATGTTTGATAGTGGGGATGGTGTGTTCAGCTGTGTTGCTTTTACGCCAAACATAACGTTTTGCATTGTTGCCAAAAAGTTCGATTTTGGTTTCATCTGACCAGAGCACCTTCTTCCACATGTTTGGTGTGTCTCCCAGGTGGCTAGTGGCAAACTTTCAACAACACTTTTTATGGATATCTTTAAGAAATGGCTTTCTTCTTGCCACTCTTCCATAAAGGCCAGATTTGTGCAATATACGACTGATTGTTGTCCTATGGACAGAGTCTCCCACCTCAGCTGTAGATCTCTGCAGTTCATCCAGAGTGATCATGGGCCTCTTGGCTGCATCTCTGATCAGTCTTCTCCTTGTATGAGCTGAAAGTTGAGGGACGGCCAGGTCTTGGTAGATTTGCAGTGGTCTGATACTCCTTCCATTTCAATATTATCGCTTGCACAGTGCTCCTTGGAATGTTTAAAGCTTGGGAAATCTTTTTGTATCCAAATCCGGCTTTAAACTTCTTCACAACAGTATCTCGGACCTGCCTGGTGTGTTCCTTGTTCTTCATGATGCTCTCTGCGCTTTTAACGGACCTCTGAGACTATCACAGTGCAGATGCATTTATACGGAGACTTGATTACACACAGGTGGATTGTATTTATCATCATTAGTCATTTAGGTCAACATTGGATCATTCAGAGATCCTCACTGAACTTCTTGAGAGAGTTTGCTGCACTGAAAGTAAAGGGGCTGAATAATTTTGCACTCCCAATTTTTCAGTTTTTGATTTGTTAAAAAAGTTTGAAATATCCAATAAATGTCGTTCCACTTCATGATTGTGTCCCACTTGTTGTTGATTCTTCACAAAAAAATACAGTTTTATATCTTTATGTTTGAAGCCTGAAATGTGGCAAAAGTTCGCAAAGTTCAAGGGGGCCGAATACTTTCGCAAGGCACTGTAAGAGCTGTTTGACCAAGAAGGAGAGTGACGGTGTGCTGCATCAGATGACCTGGCCTCCACAATCACCTGACCTCAACCCAATTGAGATGGTTTGGGATGAGTTGGACCGCAGAGTGAAGGAAAAGCAGCCAACAAGTGCTCATTATATGTGGAAACTCCTTCAAGACCGCTGGGAAAGCATTCCATGTGACTACCTCATGAAGCTGGTTGTCATCAAGGCAAAGAAAGGGTGGCTATTTTGAAGAATCCAAAACTTAAAATATATTTTGATTTGTTTAACACTTTTTTGGTTACTACATGATTCCATATGTGTTATTTCATGTTTTTGATGTCTTCACTAATATCCTGAAATGTATAAAATAGTAAAAAATAAAGAAAAACCCTTGAATGAGTAGGTGTGTCTAAACTTTTGACTGATACTGTATGTGTTGCTATCCTAGGGTCACACACTACTCATAAAGTACATTTAGAACTTAGAAAACATAAAATACTGTCAACCCATTACCCTCATACCGTCAACATTTCTTTAAATATCTTGAAATTATATTTTGGCCTTATCGCCCAGCCCTAACACACAATACCCCATAATAGCCCTAAAAAGTGGAACTATGTTTATAGAAATGTTTACAAATGAATCAAACATTTTTTTAAATTAAATTTCTCAAGTCAATAAGTATTCAACCCCTTTTTTATGGCAAACCTAAATAAGTTCCTGAGTAAAAATGTGCTTAACAAGTCACATAATAAGTTGCATGGACTCACTCTGTGTGCATGATTTTTGAATGACTTCCTCATCTCTGTACCCCACACATACAATTATCTGTAAGGTCCTTCAGCTTACCAGTGAATTTCAAACAGATTCAACCACTGAAACCAGCAATGCCTCACAAAGGGGACCTATTGGTAAGATAGGTTAAAAAAATTTAATGTAAAAGCAGACACTGAATATCTCTTTGAGCATGGTAAAGTTATTAATTACACTTTGGATTGTGTATCAAAACACCCAGTCACTACAAAGGTACAGGCGTCCTTCCCAACTCAGTTGCCGGGGAGGAAGGAAACAGAGTTTATTGGCTGTGATAAAAGAAAAACTGAGGATGGATCAACATTGTAGTTACTCCACAATACTAACCTAATTGTTGCCAGCTTGCTTTTAATAATGTTTCAACTTGAACTGGCTAGCTACTGTAAGGGTTTCCACTAGATGGCACAGCCATAAAGTAAATATTGTCAAATATTATACAAAACAATTGCTATATTGTAACAATTCATGAACACAGAAATGCTATTTTTGGTCTTCATTTAAGGTTATGGTTAGGCATAAGGTTAGCAGTGTGATTAAGGTTAGTGGTAAGGTTAGGTTTAAAATCAGACTTTAAGAAGAGCAATTGTAGAAATGGTCTGGGTTTATTACTGTGTGGCTGTGGTAACATGTGACGACCCCACCATCCCTGCTAAATAATTAAGCAAACTATCTATCTAGAAATTGAGGGCTTCAGCTACCCCCAATACTTTTGGATTATAATTGGATATTAAGGTGCGTATGAATGTCCTGTTAAATATGTTTGTGTCGTCATCGCGAATCAACGGCATTATGTTACCAAAAACACTTCAACTTCAACCAGTAAAATGGCTGTTTGGCCTGCTTTTGTATGTCGTGAATTGGAAAAAGGTCTATGAACGATGAATGACAAGTGTAATATTTCCACATTGTTAAACTAGCAGAACACTGCGTCTATAGCATTTTTGTGAAGGACGGTTTATTCTACATGGAACTGTTACACCTGAAAGTGATCACAACACTTTGTTTGGAATGTCTACATACGTTCAGCAATTGCATGCTTCTCATATTACTCTATGTAGGCTGCTCAGTACGAGAAAAGTGCCATCCTCCTGCATCTCACACCTGCCTGCAGTTATTGACTGCTGGACCCGTGAGACCAACACTGTCATATCCAGGATGGAGTGTCATGCATTCCATCCCTCCTGGCACCTGACTGCACATGACCATTACCTCTAGCACATTACATAGATGGAAGGGACTTCATCACCCACTGGAGACTTGATTTGTTAAGGACTTCATCACCCACTGGAGACTTGATTTGTTAAGGACTTCATCACCCACGGGAGACTTGATTTGTTAAGGACTTCATCACCCACGGGAGACTTGATTTGTTAAGGACTTCATCACCCACTGGAGACTTGATTTGTTAAGGACTTCATCACCCACGGGAGACTTGATTTGTTAGGTAAAGTGTGGGCATGCCGTCTTTATAAAGCACACCAATAGGATATTTACAGCAGAATTGTTTTTGTCTCTGTAACACAAATACATCCATCATTTTTTGTTGTTGACGTATCTACACTCAAGCTGGGTGATGTTTGTGCAATGTCCACATGTAACCTACACCTGTCGGGATAATAGTTCTGGGATTTGTGTCCCAGAAAAGATCTAAAAGCGGACATATGACGAGACGAGACAAAGCTAGCATATAGAATATTGTGTTGTAGGACAGCTGAGCTGACTCGAGACCGGGCATTCAACTCTCCGTTGATACCGTTTCCACTGTAACATGCATTCACATTACATTATGAAACGTTAAATCTAAGTTGCAAGCTACTTTCGTAGCAAGGTGTAGACACTGGCTCTTGCTATCTTGCCATAACTGATTTGACAGAGAAATATCAGCTAGATAGGACAGCCAGCTGCAGCTATCACCAAGCAATGCTAGCTAGGTCAAATCAAATTCAAATCACATTTTATTGGTTGCATACGCGTTTAGCAGATGTTATTGCAGGTGTAGCGAAATGCTTGTTCCTAGCTCAAACAGTGCAGTAATATCTAACAATACACACAAATCTAAAAGAGAAAATAATGGATAATATAATAATATATAAACATATAGATATTAGGACAAGCAATGTCGGAGTGGCATTGTCTAAAATCCAGTAGAATAGAATACAGTATATACTGTAGATATCAAATGAGTAAAGCAGTATGTAAACATTATTAAAGTGATTAGTGTTCCATTATTAGTGTCTAAGGGCATATAGGGCAGCAGCCTCTATGGTGCAGGGTTGAGTAACCGGGTGTAGCTGGCTAGTGATGGCTATTTAGCAGTCTGATGGCCTTCAGATAGAAGCTGTTTTTCAGTCTCTAGGCCCCAGCTTTGATGCACCTGTACTGACCTTGCCTTCTGGATGGTAGCTGGGTGAAAAGGCCGTGGCTCAGGTGGTTGTTGTCCTTGATGTCCTTTTTTTCCTCATCAATCTACAGACAATACCACAGAATGACAAAGTGAAAACAGGTTTTTAGAAATGTTTGCACATTTATTAGAAAAATAAAAAACAGAAGCACCTTATTTACATAAGTATTCAGATCCTTTGCTATGAGGCTCAAAATTGAGCTCAGGTGCATCCTGTTTCCATTGATCGTCCTCGAGATGTTTTTGCAAATTGATTGGAGTCCACCTGTGGTAAATTCAATTGATTGGACATGATTTGGAAAGGCACACACCTGTCTATATAAGGTCCCACAGTTGTTAGTGCATGTCAGAGCAAAAAGTAAAAACCTGTTTTGGCTTTGTAATGATGGGGTATTGTGTGTAGATTGATGAGGAACATTTTTTATTTCATCGCATAGACTACATTTTCTTCATTTCATGTTTCTTTAGACCTGTCTAAAATAAACAATGCATGTATTGTGATGGTTTAGGCTAAATTACATGGATTTATTTGACTTTTTAAAACTAAGATATTCCAAAGGTCTGCATCAGTTTTTTGTAGGCTCTGCGTGGATCCAGGAGATGCTAAATGTGTTTATGTTAATTCACGGTCAATTACTTTGAGACCGGAAGTTATTCACTTGACAATCACCGGCTGCCAAAATGTCATGACCGTCATAGCCCTACTAGTGATGGCTATTCAACAGTTAGATGGCTTTGAGATAGAAGCTGTTCAGTCTCTCGGTCCCAGCTTTGATGCACCTGTACTGAACTCGCCTTCTGGATGATAGCGGGGTGAACAGGCCATGGCTCGGGTGGTTGAGTTCCTTGATGATCTTCTTGGCCTTCATGTGACACCGGGTGCTGTAAATGTCCTGTGTTGATGATCAGCGAAGTGGAGGTGATGTTGCCTACCTTCACCACCTGGGGGCGGCCAGTCAGGAAGTCCAAGACCTAGTTGCACAGGGCAGGGTACAGACCTAGGGCCCCGAGATTAATGATGAACTTGGAGGGTAGTGTTGTTGAAGGCTGAGTTGTAGTCAATTAACAGCATTCTTACATAGGTATTCCTCTTGTTCGTGCAGGCTTTAACCTACACGTAGAACTAAATTAGTTGACCATCTTGAGATGGCGAGTCAGTCAGGGGGGGAGATGTTCTCAACTTCAGCACTTTGTTCTCTTCATAGCAAACCTGGCTTAGCTTACTTCGCTGTACTCACTACAGCCCTTGTTTTTTGTGATTCAATGGTAAAGACACACCCAGGAAACACCCACATCAAACCATACCTTCAACACAACTCTCATTTCCATTCTGTCATAACCGCTAGCATTTCCTAAAGGCCGCTAGCATTTCCTAATGCAAAATGCAGCATCATATGATGGAAAATGCTTCATAAAGGCTGTATTTCTGTCTTTTGAAAGTTACTGTATTCATCTAGAAAACGTGATCGCTAATATTCAAAACATTTTGGGACTACATGAACAATGGACTAAACAAATACCAAAATGCTAATTTTCCTTTAATGAGCATTTGGTGAAAAACAAGGACAAATCAGGCAGTGCAGTCACCCTTTAACTGGCAGTTTGCATTGGCCTAGTTTTATAGAAACCTTTTTTTTATGTGATTGAGATAATGGTATACGTTGTGAGTCATTATTACTAATATCACACAGAAGCAAAGATAGATTTGGGTTTTGACGTGGGCTAGTACAGTGAGGATAGCTACTGTAATCAAATCAGCTAAGAAACCTATTCAAAAGATTTTCCCCTTGTCCCTTGGAGAAGTGCTTTCAACGTCGGTCCCCTCTCAAACCCTTCCTGCCAAAAACATATTCGCACCAGTTACGTGTCATCCCCTGAACCAGGGTGTGAAAACCCATCTGGGTATGTAAATGAAGAAGGTGTGTGTGCGTGGACATGACAACATGGCTCCACTGCACAGACCACTGCACAGACCCCCTACAAGAGAGATAAAAGCTTATTCAGGTCCCATTCTCCCAGAATTACCTTAAATGAGCCATGGAGCATTCAGGGTCTACCATAGCTACATGGAACGTGTTAGGGACATGCACAGCGAGAGAGAGGTGACACATCATACAGTACATCAAATCTCAGTGTGGAGAAAAAACCCAGACGGAGCTGATCCACAAACAGTAGACAGAGATAGTCTTGAGAACTGGCAATGTGGGATTATAGCTATTATTTGTCTTAATTTACACCCTGATCGTAATGTTAGGCTCCAAATTCCCCTCTGAATAAAGCCGTCCCTTGTAGGCTGATCCCCCTGCATTTGGGATGGGCTTTTATTAACTACAGGAGAGAGTGGATCTGTGAGGGTTAGCCCAGCCCGAGGGGCGCCCATCCAAATGGATGTCACCAGGCAGCAGAGAGCCTGGTAATGGCCCCCCTGGGACACTCCACTGCCGACCTACACCCCCACACAGACACAGACATACTGACACACACACGCACGTACACACACATACCCTTACCATATTGCACCCCAGCTTTATGTTAAAACTCTAGTGTCTCACTCCCTCCAAGCCCTAAGCACTATTCATTCTACCCCATCCAAAGCACTGGCATACCTCCCCTTCATCATAGTGAAGACAGAACACAGTGGCAAACAGCCCATAAGAGACTAGCCTTAGTTAATTAATATAATCCAGTTTCACTTGAAGCCTCTCTTTTTCCCCTCTCCACTCCTCTGAACTTACAGCTCTTTGTTCATTTTAATTCCACATCCACACATGATCTCATTTGACTCTGTGCATATCAAAACATTCATCATTCTGAGCCTCAGATCTAAAGGTACACTTCCCAGCGTGGGATGGGGCTACGCCCGCAGCTCCCAGAAGGCCACGTTTAGATCGCCTGTCCGTCAAGCCCCGTCTTGAAGGAACCACTCTATCTCTATTTGATATGCCCTGTCCTCGTGGTGACTCGAGGTGAACCAAACAAGCTTTTCCTCCAAGTCAAAGTGCCAGGGCCCATCGCGTCAGCGTCCCTATACTGTGTTCGGTGACTCTTCTCTCCCCTTTTTGACCGGGTTAATGTCCCTCAATGTGGATCATTTGAGGAGTGATGTGACACAAGGTGACGGCAGTGAATGTACTGGCTGTGGTCAGCATGGTGGCCTCTGCACAGTTGGAAGTGTCTTAAGAAGACATGTCTCATCGCCGTGTCTCCTCTTCCTGAGGGGATATCTGAAGAGAAAATTAAATGGAAAGGGAGGCACTGAGTTAAGTATTGGATGCTGCTGCTGGGAAGGCAGACAGCTACCCAGACAAGAAACACACTAATGCCAAGGACTTGTGGCCTCCCTGGCAGACTAGTTGTGATTAGGATGATTGCCAGCCTTGTTACAGTGGAGTCTTTGTTCCCAGGTCACTATTGACCATTACAGCATTACAGTCGAGTCACACATCGCTGCAAGCAAACATCCCACTGAGCACACACTGGTTGAATCAACATTGTTTCCGCATAATTCCAAGGAAATGACATTGAACAAATGTGGAATCGAAATTGAATTTACGTCTGTGTCCAGTGGGATAGTGCTATCAGGTTTATACTGGTTCCTATGAATGCCCTCTGGTCAACTGGGTGGAGAACTGGGACCTTTTGCCTGCAGGTTAGCACTGCTGGGAGTCATGAACTGATCTGAGATGGCAGACTTGAGTCTAGTGCTGGGAGATTATGCAGGTCACAAATGACCACCATTTCAAAGGTAATCTGATATCCAAATAAGTACAATCAATAAACTATAAAAACAAAATGCATATAACTTTTAGTTGTACAGACGTACAGATAACAAAAGCGATTGAATTAAAAATCAATTTTATGATCATCACATAACGACAACCAACAGCTTACTTGTTTTGTGGAATAACCAGAAATGTGTGTTGACACTGACATCATGTGAGAGTGTGTCGTGAAGAATCAGGATGGAGGTAGCTAGGAAAAGTGTGCAAAGGCCAGACAGAAGAGATTGTGCGAAGGAAACGTTGTTGACAAGGTCAAATTGTTAACAGAGGAGAATGTAAATTCTCTCTGCAATTTGTTTCCCTTTTGGATACAGAAGGTCTGCTGGATGATTTATCACATTGCTCAGCACTACACTGAACTAAAACAAACATAACATGTAAAGTGTTGGGCCCATGTCTCATGAGCTGAAATAAAAGATCCCAGAAAATACGCACAAAAAGCTTATTTCTCTAAAATGTTGTGCACAAATTTGTTTAAATCCCGGTTAGTGAGAATTTCTCCTTTGCCAAGATAATCCATCCACCTGACTGGTGTGGCATATTAAGTAGCAGATTAACAGCACGATCATTACACAGATGCACCTTGTGCTCGGGACAATAATAGACCCCTCTAAAATGTGCAGTCTTGTCACACAACCCAATGCCACAGATGTTTTTAGGGAGTGTGCAATTGGCATGCTGACTGCAGGAATGTCCACCAGAGCTGTTGCCATTTGTTCATTTATAAAACCATAAGCCGCCTCCAATGTCATTTTAGATATTTTGGCAGAACGTCCAACCAGCCTCACAACCGCAGACCACATGTGGCGTTGTGTGGGCAAGTGGTTTGCTGATGTCAATGTTGTGAACAGAGTGCCCCGATTTATTGATGCAAATGTATTGATGGCAACCTGTCCCCCTAGACCCACTTCAATTTGCTTACCGCCCCAATAGGTCCACAGACAATGCAATCGCCATCACACTGCCCTATCCCATCTGGACAAGAATAATACCTATGTAAGAATGCTGTTCATTGACTACAGCTCAGCATTCAACACCATAGTACCCTCCAAACTCATCATTAAGCTTGAGACCCTGCACTGTGCAACTGGGTCCTGGACGTCCCGATGGGCCTCCCCCAGGTGGTGAAGGTAGGAAACAACATCTCCACTCCTCTAATCCTCAACACTGGGGCCCCACAAGGGTGTGTTCTCAGCCCCCTGCTGTACTCCCTGTTCACCCACGACTGCGTGGCCATGCACGTAACCAACTCAATCATCAAGTTTGCAGACGACACAACAGTGGTAGGCTTGATTACCAACAACGACGAGACAGCCTACAGGGAGGAGGTGAGGGCCCTCTGAGTGTGATGTCAGGAAAATAACTTCTCACTCAATGTCAGCAAAACAAGAGATTATCGTGGACTTCAGGAAACAGCAAAGGGAGCACACCCCTATCCACATCGATTGGGGAAAGCAAATAAAATCAAAGTTTATTTGTCACGTGCGCCGAATACAACACTGCAACATTGAAATGCTTACTTACAGGATCTAACCAACAGTAAAAAAAATTATAAAAAAAAGGTATTAGGTGAACAATAGATAAGTCAAGAAATAAAAACTGAAAAAAAGGCAATGACAAATAACAGTAGCGAGTCTATATACAGGCACCAGTTAGTCAGGCTGATTGAGATAGCATGTACATGTACAGTTGAAGTCGAAAGTTTACATACACTCAGGTTGGATTCATTAAAACTTGTTTTTTAACCACTCCACACATTTCTTGTTAACAAACTATAGTTTTGAAAAGTCAGTTAGGACATCTACTTTGTGCATGACACAAATAGTTTTTCCAACAATTGTTTACAGACAGATTTTTTAAATGTATAATTCACTGCATCACAATTCCAGTGGGTCAGAAGTTTACACACACTAAGTTGACTGTGCCATTAAACACCTTGGAAAATTCCAGAAAATTATGTCATGGCTTTAGAAGCTTCTGATAGACTAATTGGCATCATTGGAGTCAATTGGAGGTGTACCTGTGGATGTATTTCAAGGCCAACCTTCAAACTCAGTGCCTCTTTGCTTGAAATCATGTGAAAATCAAAATAAATCAGCCAAGAAAAAAATTGTAGACCTCCACAAGTCTGGTTCATCCAATTTCCAAATGCGTGAAGGTACCACGTTCATCTGTACTAACAATAGTACGCAAGTATAAACACCATGGGACAACGCAGCTGTCCTACCACTCAGGAAGGTGACGTGTTCTGTCTCCTAGAGATGAATGTACTTTGGTGCGAAAAGTGCAAATCAATCTCAGAACAAAGGACCTTGTGAAATTGCTGGAGGAAACAAGTGCAAAACGATCTACAACCACAGTAAAACGAGTTCTATATCGACATAACCTGAAAGGCCGCTCAGCAAGGAAGAAGCCACTGCTCCAAAACTGACATAAATAAGACAGACTACGGTTTGCAACTGCACATGGGGACAAAGATCGTACTTTTTGGAGAAATGTCCTCTGGTCTGATGAAACAAAAATAGAACTGTTTGGCCATAATGACCATTGTTATGTTTGGAGGAAAAATGGGGAGGCTTGCAAGCCAAAGAACACCATCCCAACCGTGAAGCTCGGGGGTGGCAGCATCATGTTGTGGGGGTGCTATGCTGCAGGAGAGACTGGTGCACTTCACAAAATAGATGGCATCATCAGGCAGGAAAATTCTGTGGATATATTGAAGCAACACCTCAAGACATCAGTCAGGAAGTTAAAACTTGGTCGCAAGTGGGTCTTCCAAATGGACAATGACCCCAAGCACACTTCCAAAGTTGTGGCAAAATAGCTTAAGGACAACAAACTCAAGGTATTGGAGTGGCCATCACAAAGCCCTGACCTCAATCCCAATTTGTGGGCAGGACTGAAAACACTTGTGCGAGCAAGGAGGCCTACAAACCTAACTTAGTTACACCAGCTCTGTCAGGAGGAAGGGGACAAAATTAACCCAACTTATTGTGGGAAGCTTGTTAGAAGGCTACCCAATATGTTTGACCTACGTGAAACATTTTCAAGACAATGCTACCAAATACTAATTGAGTGTATGTAAAATTCTGACCCACTGGGAATGTGATGAAAGAAAAAAAACTTAATTAAATCATTCTCTCTACTATTATTCTGACATTTCACATTCTTGAAATAAAGTGGTGATCCTAACTGACCTAAGACAGGGACATTTTAATACGATTAAACGTCAGGAATTGTGAAAAACTTAGTTTGAATTTATATGGCTGAGGTGTCTGTAAACTTCCGACTTCAAGTGTATAATAAACAGAGAGTAGCAGCGGCGTAAAAGAGGGGTTGGGGGGAAGGACACAATGCAAATAGTCCGGGTAGCCATTTGATTTCCTATTCAGGAGTCTTATGGCTTGGGGGTAAAAATGGTTGAGAAGCCTTTTGGTCCTAGGGTTGGCAGTGGAGAAGGAGGAAAGTTTTAAGTTCCTCTGTGTTCATGTCACTGACAAACTGAAATGGTCCACACACACAGTTAGTGTGGTGCAGAAGGAGCAACAGCGCCTCTTCAACCTCAGGAGGCTGAAAAAATGTGGTGCACAATTGAGAGCATCCTGTCGGGCTGTATCACCGCCTGATACGGAAACTGCACCTCCCACAACCGTAAGGCTCTCCAGAGGGTGGTGCGGTCTGCACAACGCATCACCGGGGGCAAACTACCTACCCTCCAGCACACCTACAACACCCGATGTCACAGGAAGGCAAAAAAGATCATCAAGGACAATAACCACCCGAGCCACTGCCTGTTCACCCCGTTTCCATCCAGAAGGCAAGGTCAGTACAGGTGCATCAAAGCTGGGACACAGCGATTGAAAAACAGCTTCTATCTCAAGGTCATCAGATTGTCCAACAGCCACCACTAGCACAGGGAGGCGGCTGCCTACCTACAGACTTGATAGCATTGGACATTTTAATAAATGGAACACTAGTCACTTTAATAATGTCACTTTAAGAATGTTTACATATCTCGCATTAATTATCCTATATGTATATAATGTATATTATATCCTTCACTATATATTCTTTACTATCTATTGCATCTTGGGCGCTCTTTAACTGCTCATCCATATATATTATACTAATATATTCTTATCCCATTCCTTTACTAGATTGTGTGAATTAGGTTTGGTTGTGGAATTTGTTAGATATTAGGTTTTGTTGTGGAATTGTTAGATATTAACTGTTAGATACTATTAACTGTTAGATGCTAGCCAGCTAGCTAACATTTGCTAGCACTTCTGTCTACCTAGCTAGCTAGCATATGGTGAAACCAACGATACTGGATATAATGACGAAATGCTTGTATCCCAGGCCTAACATTGGGATTTGTTGTCCACGGGGTGGAACGGAAATCTGTCAGCTCCCACCTATTTCTCTTTGGATTGGTGGATACATTGTTACTTGAATACTTCTCTGAATATTCGATGAGTAGTGTTGACGGCAACTGCCTGTATTCATTGGAGAGTGAGATGCTATGCTAGCCTCATTAATATGTATAGATGTCTTGAATTTCAACAGGGACAACTCCGATATAAAGTGTTTTTTCTCAAAGTTGCCAGGATGTCACATGCATCACACTTATATCAGTACACTTGTAACAACCTAAGCATTATGGAACATTATACATTGACTAAATTTCACGCTCTCTTATGCAAAAACTCCTCACTTGCTTAATATTTTATGATCTGCTTAACATGGACAGATTTGGAGTGGAGTGAACCCACCCTCTCGCTCTGATGAAACCTAAAACGTCTTCTTGAATACAGAAATACTGTTGAACAATTTAGCACGCAAGGTAGCTAGCTGCCTTGCTAACTAACTAGTTACTTACATTTTGCTAGCTAGTTAGCCTCACTAGATAGAAAACATTTTAGGTACCTAGCTCACATGGTCATGACAGAGTTCCCATGCAATTTGTTTAGCTTTTTGGATTAGAACGCTACCATAGCTACAGTCTGTAGCTAGTAATTTAGCTAAGTAACATCCTTTGTCAGCACACTAACATCAGTGATTCTTTTAAAATGTCAAGACTACTAGCTAACATTAGCTAGCTAATATTGTGATAACTGGCTAGATGATAACTAGCTAGCTAACCCCTTTCATCTGTGGTATTTGTGTTAACAAGTATGCACTATTATTGTAATTATTGTTGTTATTATTATTAGCCAGCAGTGGATAACATAAGCTAGCAAGGCAAAAGCCTACATTTTAGAAATCATGATAAGGGTGATAGAAGTATGGTATTGATGTAGTGTCCATGTTACATTTTTAAACATTCCTCTTCTCTCCCACATTTCCAAACGGTGTCAGAGTCTACGGTGGAAAAATGCTTAAAGGCCCAATGCAGACGTTCTCTTTATTTTTTCTCAATATCAAATATTTTCTGGGTCACAATTAAGTACCTTACTGATTGTTTTCAATTAAAATGGCCCAAAATAATCCAAAATAGCTTCTTACCGAGAGCAATTTTTTAGGCAAGAATTTTGCTAGGTTTGTCTGGGAGTAGTCTGAGTGGGGAGGGGAAAACTGAAAACTAGCTGTTATTGGCAGAGAGGTTTGAAACTCTTTTTATTAGTCTATTAACCATACACCGCCTGGTGATGTCACCAATACTCCATACCACCAAAACAGGCAAAAATTGTATGTGATCTTTTCAAATAGCTCTTACACTCAAATGGTGTTATCATCCTTTTCACAATATTATTTCAACCTCATGGTGTGGAGATATATATATAAAAAAACAGGAAAATCACGTTTTTGACAATTAGCTAGGCTACTCACCATACTAATGATGGGCTACAGTGTAATGGTTCTCTTCTGTGGACGAAGGAGCCGGACCAAAGCGCAGCGTGGTTAGAGTTCAACATGTTTAATAAAGACCATAAACGTGAACACTACAAAATACCAAGACAACAAATGTGAAAAACCGAAACAGTCCTATCTGGTGCATAGACACAAAGACAGAAGACAACCACCTACAAAGTACCCACAGAATATGGCTGCCTAAATATGGTTCCCAATCAGAGACAACGATAGACAGCTGCCTCTAATTGAGAACCAATCAAGGCAACCATAGACATACAAACTACCTAGAAAGGAAACAGCCCCATAAACATACAAAAACCCCTAGACCAGAAAACACCTAAATCCCCCATGTCACACCCTGACCTAACCAAAATAATAACTGAGAGGTAGCTCAGGACTGAGAGGTAGCTCAGGCTGGTTGACAGCTCCGGCGGCTTCTGGCAGACTGGCGGCTCCTGTGGATCCTGGCAGACTGGAGACTCCGGCGGCTCTGGACAGGCGGGAGACTCCAGCAGCTCTGGACAGGCGGGAGACTCCAGCAGCTCTGGACAGGCGGGAGACTCCAGCAGCTCTGGACAGGCGGGAGACTCCAGCAGCTCTGGACAGGCGGGAGACTCCAGCAGCTCTGGACAGGCGGGAGACTCCAGCAGCTCTGGACAGGCGGGAGACTCCAGCAGCTCTGGACAGGCGGGAGACTCCAGCAGCTCTGGACAGGCGGGAGACTCCAGCAGCTCTGGACAGGCGGGAGACTCCAGCAGCTCTGGACAGGCGGGAGACTCCAGCAGCTCTGGACAGGCGGGAGACTCCAGCAGCTCTGGACAGGCGGGAGACAGATGAGGCGCACTGTAGGCCTGGTGTGTGGTGCCGGAACTGGTAGTACTGGGCCGAGGACACGCACCTCAGGGTGAGTGCGGGGAGGAGAAACAGGGAGTACTGGGCTCTGGACACGCACAGGAAGCCTGGTGCGGGGGGCTGCCACCGTAGGGCTGGTGCGTGTAGGTGGCACTGGATAGACCTGACCGTGCAGGTGCTCTGGAGCTCTTGAGCACCAAGCCTGCGCAACCTTACCTGGCTCAATGCCCACTCTAGCCCGGCCGATACGAGGACTTAGCCATACTCCCTGTGTGCCTTTTTGGGGCTGACTATTGGGCTTCCTACCGCGCCGCCGTGCTCGTTTCACCAACTTCATTCTCCTGTAACCCTCCTCGTACTGCTCCAGCGAATCCCAGGCGGGCTCCGGCACTCTCCCTGGGTCGACCGCCCACCTGTCTATCTCTTCCCAAAGTTGTATAGTCCAGATTGTGCTCCCATGTCCAGAAATCCTGACATCGCTGCCTCTCCTGCTCCTGCCCGTTACCACGCTGCTTGGTCCTGTTGTGGTGGGTGGTTCTGTAACGGTTTTCTTCCGTTGAAGGAGAGGAGGACCAAAGTGCAGCGTGGTTAGAGTTCAACATGTTTAATAAAGACCATAAACGTGAACACTACAAAACAACAAATGTGAAAAACCGAAACAGTCCTATCTGGTGCATAGACAGAAGACAACCACCCGCAAAGTACCCACAGAATTATGGCTGCCTAAATATGGTTCCCAATCAGAGACAACGACAGACAGCTGCCTCTAATTGAGAACCAATCTAGGCAACCATAGACATACAAACTACCTAGAAAGAAAACAGCCCCATAAACATACAAAAAACCCTAGACCAGGCAAAACACCTAAATCCCCAATGTCACACCCTGACCTAACCAAAAGGCTGTGACATACAGATTTTAATCACTGCAATTAAAATTGTTTCCCCAATGTACCTTCCTATTAAATTACATTTTGGTCTTACTATGTAATGCATGTTTATGAAGAGATTGTATGCTGTTAATAATAATAAACATTTGACTCATGAATAAATCTATCTGTAGACTATCAGCAGCATTTCAACAGTATGTCTTTAGCCTTTCAGTAGCATCTCAACAGTATATTTCATAATTTTCAACAAGGTAGTCAATAGTCCGTCTATAGATGCTCAACAAATCATCAGTAGACTATCAGTAGCATTTCAAAAGCATAGCTGTAGCCTGTCAGTGCTATTTCAACAGTATATCCCCTCACTTGCACAAATGCAAAGCCCATCTATAGATGATCAACAAACAATCAAGAGACTATCAGCAGCACATCAACTGCATATCAGTTATATCTTAAACAGCATATTTGTTGTCATTCTAGTAACTATCTATACATATGCTTTGGGACTATACTCTTATGAAAAAAAGGTGCTCTCTAGAAAAAAAAAAAAAAGGGTTCTTCGGCTGTCCCAATAGGAAAACCCTTTGAAGAACCCGTTTTGGTTCCAAGTTTAACCCTTTTGAGTTCCGTGTAGAACCATTTCCACAGAGGGTTCTACATGGAACACAAAAGAGTTCTACCTGGAACCAAAAAGGGTTCTACCTGGAACCCTTTTGGATCCCTTCTAAGAGTGTATCCAAATCAAATGAAAACACAAGTTGAGTTTAATTGATGGTCTACAGACTACACAGTGCATTCGGGTAAGTATTCAGACCTCTTCACTTTTCCTCATTTTGTTAAGTTACAGCCTTATTCTAAAATGTATTAAATGTTTATTTCCCTCATCATTCTACACACGATACCCCATAATTAAAAAGCAAAAACAGGTTTGTAGAAATCTTTGAAAATGCATTAAGAATAAAAAAGAGAAATGTCACATTTACTGTACACGTCACATGTATCAAACCAATGAGTATGTTAAGTGAATTCACTAACACCAGTAAATCTCTGTAGATGCATTGTACTCTCTAAATAAAGTGAAAGTCTGCTTAATTAAGTTAATATGCAACAGTCACTCAACACATCCAAATGTGCAACTGTTGTTGGGATGACTGAAATTAGCTTTTGAATCTGGAGCACCTGGGGAAATGAATCAAGAGGGAAACAAACAAACAATCAATTTGCTTAATCAGAGGCATAATGTTTAAATCAATATCTTTAATTAACCAAAATCACAACATTGTCTATCAAACATTTTTGGTCTAATGCCTAAAGGCTGCCAGTGCAATTCGGGATGTTGCCCAAGGAGCGAGTGAGTGAGAGACATTGCAGCACTAAGGTAGTTTAATTTGACCAACACACATTCCTTACATCCTTGAAAAAGTCTTCCAAAGACTCCATGTGTGTGTCTCCAGCACAACAAGTATGTCCACTCTATAAAGCAGAGTTGAGTCTTTAGGGTCTTCTCTGATCAGTTTCCATGCAGACACCACCCTTCCTTCTTTGTAAGTCTGCCACGCCCTCTTGATATTCTGAGTGTGCAGGCCTGTACGCGGCTCTACTGTGAGAGAATGGCATATGCTCTCACCTCATCACTGACTACAATACTCTTGACGCTTCACATGGTTCTTGATGATAGGAACCAAGGACTGTCTCCTTGTTGGGCTGGGCTGTCAGCTGGAGACTCTCTTCATTCTCCATGGTGTCAGTCACTAGATTATATTTTAGAAAGATATGTACATTTAAATTACAGGAAACATTTAGAATCAAAACAAATGTTATTAGTCACACGCACCGAATACAACAGGTTTAGTAGACCTTACAGTGAAATGCTTACTTACGAGTCCCTAAACAACAATGAAGCTTAAAAAAATACGGATAAGAATAAGAAAAAAAGTTGAAAGTAATGAAAAAGCAGCAGTAAAATAACAATAGCGAGACCATATACAGGGGGGTACCGGTACAGAGTCACTGAGCGGGGGAAACGGTTATTTGAGGTAATATGTACATGTAGGTAGGGTTATTAAAGTGACTATGCATACATGTTAACAACAGAGAGTAGCAGCAGTATAAAAGAGGGGGGAGCAACGCTAATAGTAACTATTTGATTAGATGTTCAGGAGTCTTATGGCTTTGTGGTAGAAGCTGTTTAGAAGCCTCTTGGACCTAGACTTGGTGCTCCAGTACCGCTTGCCGTGCGGTATCAGAGAGAACAGTTGACATCAGAGAGAACAACTGACATAATTTGAGTCAATTGGAAGTGTACCTGTGGATGTATTTCAATGCCTACCTTCAAACTCAGTGCCTCCTTGCTTGACTTCATGTGGAAATCGAAAGAAATCCGCCAAGACCTCAGAAAACAATTATAGACCTCCAGAAGTCTGGTTCATCCTTGGGAGCAATGCTTGAAGGTACCACGTTCATCTGTACTAACGATAGTACGCAAGTATAAACACCATGAGACCACGCAGCCATCATACCGCTCAGGAAGGAGACGCGTTCTGTCTCCTAGAGATGAACGTACATTGGTGCGAAAAGTGCAAATCAATCCCATAACAACAGCAAAGGACCTTGTGAAGATGCTGTGGGATACAGGTACAAAAGTATCTATATCCAGAGTAAAACGAGTCCTATATCGACATAACCTTGCTCAGAAAGGAAGAAGCCACTGCTCCAAAACTGCCATAAAAATAGCCAGTCTACGGTTTGCAACTGCACATGGGGACAAAGATCGTACTTTTTGGAGAAATGTCCTCTGGTCTGATGAAACAAAAATAGAACTGTTTGGCCATAATGACCATCATTATGTTTGGAGGAAAAAAGGGGAGGCTTGCAAGCCGAAGAACACCATCCCAACCGTGAAGCACGGGGCTGGCAGCATCATGTTGTGGGGGTGCGTTGCTGCAGGAGGGACTGGTGCACTTCACAAAGTAGATGGCATCATTAGGCAGGAAAATGACGTGGATAAATTGAAGCAACATCTCAAGACATAAGTCAGGAAGTTAAAGCTTGGTCGCAAGTGGGTCTTCCAAATGGACAATGACCCCAAGCATACTTCCAAAGTTGTGGAAAAGTGGTTTAAGGATAACAAAGTCAAGGTATTGGAGTGGCCATCACAAAGCCCTGACCTAGTCCTACTCTACCTCGTGCACCAGCTGTTATTTAAAAAAATACATAGTCTGCTGCCCCTTGTCTTACCAGACGCCTCTGTTCTATCCTGCCAGTACAGCGTATGTTGATAGTGTCGTCGTTCAGCCACGACTCTGTGAGGTATAAGCTATTACAGTTTTGAATGTTGGTAGTTTAATCTTCCACATAGGTCATCGATTTTATTCTCCAAAGATTGCACGTTTGCTAGCAGAATGGAAGGAAGTGTTGTTTTTTTTTCCAATCGCCAACCAATTCTCAGAATGCAGCCCGCCCTCTGTCCCCTTTTTCTCTGCCACCTCTTCACGCAAATCACATGGATCTGGGCCTGTTCCCGAGAAAGCTGTATATCTTTTGTGTCGGGCTCGTCAGACTCGTTAAAGGGAAAAAAGGATTCTGTCAGTCCGTGGTGAGTAATCGCAGTCCTGATGTCCAGACGTTATTTCCGTCATAAGAGAGGGTAGCGGAATTGTTATGTACATAATAAGTTTTAAATAAGTTACAAACAATGAAAACAAAAAACAAAAAAACACAACCGGTTGGGGACACGTAAAACGTCAGCCTTCTTCTCCAGCGCCATTGTTGTTCACCACCACTCTGCTACAATGTTTCAATATATCCTACTACTCCTCGCATGCAAAAGCAATGTGGACGACTCGTGTTTTAGTGTTTTGTGGCTTATCCTGGACTCATAATGACTTGCTGAATGTGGCCGTATCGTCAGTGGGAGATTGTGCTATAGACTTCAAGATTTTTGTCTTGTTGGTGTTCTATATACTGCCGGAAGACATTTAAGTGTTTTTTCCAAATGCATATTTGTGGAGACTCCATAAACAATTAAATAACATATGCAATTAAACAGACATCCTAATTTGGAATAATGTCACCTACCTTCGTTTTCAGCAGTCATCTCGCCCAGTTGCTACTCCAGAAATGCTCTATCAGTCCCCAGTTCTTCCATTAGAGCCTGGAGGACCTCTGCTTTATTCTTCCATTTAATTTAACCAATTCCTGGTTCATCAGCTTAATCTTTTTCACTTGGGGTGCAACAACATAAAGTGGCATATTTTCAAGTGGCATATTTGTTCCTTATATGGAGAGAAATTCCATAACCAAATTTGGTTAAAGTTGCAATATATGACTTTTTGTTTGAGGACCAAATGCAAATAGAAATATAAGTTATAGATATTTAATTCTCATTGAAGTCTAATAAGTCTAATAAGTGGTAGATTGGTTCTAAGTAAACTATTTTTATGCTTTCCATTCTCAAGTTTTGTTTTTGAGTCTTTTACTTTTCAGTTTCGTAGACCAGCTTCAAACAGCTACAAATACAATATTTTGGGATATGGTAAACTATTTGAATTTTAGCAACCATGAAATGCTGGAGTGATTTCTGCATAGTGTATCTTCAATGCTTTGTATGTTTGTATGTTTTTTATTAACTGTAGCGCCACCTCAAAGCCAATGAATTCCATATTTAAGAATTAACAAAAGTATTTCTGCTATAGCAAGCTTGGCTAGCTAGCTATTTATAGAGCTTGTGATCGCTAATGTTAACTAGGTAGCTATCTAGCTAAAACATTGACAAACACTAAGTATAGTTAGCTAGCTAGTTCTCTAATATTTGCTTAGATGTACTGTTAATGTTAGCTAGGCTAGTGGTTTGTTAACTACTTGCATTCCCTCCTTGTCCTCTTCCTTTGCACGGTCACACATCCATACTCTTGTCCCCTAGCTTCCATGATGGGTTGACGGTGCTAGGTTGAAAAGATAGTGGACAGGTAGCTAGCTAGTTCCAGGTAGCTAGCTAAACTTACTAGCTGGGGTTGAAAACCTATAACAGCAGTGATTGTTGCTTAACCAGCATGGCAACCACAGCATTCTGCAGTGATGCGCCATCCCATCTGGTTTGCACTTAGTGGGACTGTGACTTGTTTTCAACAGGACACCTCCAGGCTCTGAAAGGGCTATTTGAACAAGAAGGAGAGTGATGAGTGCTGCATCAGATGACCTAGCCTCCACAATCACCCGACCTTTAGCCAATTGAGATGGTTTTGGATGAGTTGGACCGCAGAGTGAATCAAAAGCAGCCAACAAGTGCTCAGCATACGTGGGAAATCCTTCAAGATTGTTTGAAAAGCATTCCAGGTGAAGCTGGGTGAGAGAATGCCAAGAGTGTGCAAAGCTGTCATCAAGGCAAAGGGTGGCTACTTTGAATAATTATTTTTTTAACACGTTTTTGGTCACCACATGATTCCATTTGAGTGATTTCATAGTTTTGATGTCTTCACTATTATTCTACAACGTAGAAAAAAAAGAAGAAAAAAAACCTTGAATGAGGTGTGTCCAAACTTTTGACTGCTACTGTACATATTTCAACAATGTAGCTAGGCACCGAACATTAGCTTACCTTACCGTTGTATCCCTTTGTAGTCCCTCATATAGACCTCATACAGTTACAGTTGTGAATGTAAAGTTACTGCAGGCGGGGGGGGGGGGGGGGGGGGGGGGGGGGTTCATCCATATACGAGTCACGCATGAAAGATACAGTAGGTAGCAGTGAAATCCATCTGCAACGTTATACACAACCAATGAAATTGGAGTGTGCCAATTCTACTCAAAAAGTGTGCTAATTCCATTCAAAGCACTAGCCATTTTCGAACCTGCCCCTTTGCATGCATCAGAGATAATGGATTGTTTGGTTAGGAACCTAATTGGCAATGTCAAACAGAGTTTAAAAAACTACATTGAAATTGATAAACTGCCAGCAGAAGAAACGTCTGCTGAAAGGAAAAATGTAATGTGAGAAAAGTGGAGGGAAGAAGAAGATGATGTCTTACCAGTGCACTGTCAACATCACCTGGTAAGTAATTGTTAACTAGCGTTAGCTGAATGAATCAACTGGAAGCAAGTGGTATTTGTTTTCTAGAACAATGCTTAATTGAACTATGAAATAATGCAGTAGCAACTGTTTCTACTGAGTTGCCTATAGCTCTCATTCCTATGTTGTTACAGTGTCTCTAGCCTACTAGGGCCAAGGTTGCCAGGTCAAGGGACAAACCCCAATTTTGGGGTGATGCGTTTCATAAACAAAGTATTTGATTACCAGGGAATGCCTCCAAATGCCAAACAGAGGATTGAGGAACGTGAAGCAACATGATATCATAGGAAAATGTCATCCTGTCATGTTTTTAAAGAAGGAAAACATCACAATGTATTACATTTTGTCAATGCATTGCACTCAATGGGAAAAGATTAGTCTCACAAGGTTGACGTTTTTGTCAATGCATTGCATTCACTGGAGAAAGAGGAGTGTCACAGGGGCTATCTATTTAGAGGTTTGGGTTAGGAGTCAGGGGTTAGGGTTAGGGTTACACATACAGACATACAATTATATCTGCAAAGTATTGAGGAACTCAGACAAACAGACAGACAGACATATACATTCATAGACAAACAGGCATATACACACATAGACAGATACACTCATAGACAGTCAGGCAGACAGACATATACACGCATAGACAGACATATGGGCAGACAGACAGACAGACAGACAGACAGACAGACAGACAGACAGACAGACAGACAGACAGACAGACAGACAGACAGACAGACAGACAGACAGACACACTCAGAGACAGACAGTAAGGGAGACAGACAGACATGCACTCATAGACAGACATATGGGCAGGCAGATAGACAGACATGCAGGCAGACAGACAGAAAGAGAGACAGACAGACATATAGACTCATACACAGACAGACATACAGACAGACAGAGACACAGACAGTTTCAAGTCTAAAATAATGTAAAATAATTCGATATACTCTTCAGAATTGATCTAACAAGGCTCTTAGTTTCTACCGCTCTAAGACCATTGTGTCTAAGGTAAAAAATATATATATATTTATATTTCAATTGCCGGGTCATGACCTGGTAATTGGTAACAAATGTGTAACATTTTCAAAGATTCAACCTTTGTAACCCTTCAAAAATGCCCCTTTGACTTCCAATTAAGTCTCTTCCTTTAATTGCAGGATCTGAAATGCAATGTCTGCCATCCTGGGACACTCAGTCTTTAACAATGCCCTGAGTTTCAAATCTTTATGATAAAGGCATACTTCGGGATTTGGTGATTTGGGTAATTTCCTACTTACCCAGAGTCAGACAAACTCATTGATACTATTATTATGCTTCTGCATGCAGTTTGAAGGAAGTTGAAGGTAGCATATTGTTCGCTTAGTGCAATTGCTGGATGTCAATGGGTATGTACTAGCCAGTTCCTGTCAAAATCAGGGAAGTAGACCTTCAAACTACTCCAAAGCTGTGTGGTTGGTCATTTATAGTCTTACAAAACTATACATAATAATCTGTATATTATAAATGAGTTAATTTGACTGATAATCGTAAGAAATTTGATTCCATCAACATCCTCATTTACAAACTACTTTGGGTTCTGCCTGCGCTCTCTTCCCGCAAGACTTGGTTTTGTAAACCAAACTCCCAGGAGGCAGCCAGTTGTTGCTTACTCTAGTTGCTAACGTAACTAGCTAGCTTGCTTTCTTATTGGCAAATCATAACACTTCACAAATCATATCAGACTTTGAGGTAGAAGAAGACCGTTTTATTCAGAGCCATATTTATATGAGCTTGAATTTACTGAGGAGGAACTTGTGCTGCTGGATGCTGAGCAAGCACAGAGGGAGGGAGGCTGAATCAGCAGCGGAGCCAGTAAACAAGCTAACTGGAGCGGTGGTGAGAGCCAGATTTGAGGGTGATTGTCGGTGCAACTGAAGGGAATGCCAAACCATAGCAATTGACGGGGTGGGCTTGATACAGTTGAAGTCGAACGTTTACATACACTTGGGCTGGAGTCATTCAAATTCATTTTTCAACCACTCCACAAATGTCTTGTTAACAAACTATAATTTTGGCAATCTACTTTGTGCATGACACAAGAAATTTTCCAACAATTATTTACAGACAGATTATTTCACATATACAGTAACTCACTGTATCACAATTCCAGTGGGTCATAAGTTTACATACATTAAGTTGACTGTGCCTTTAAACAGCTTGGAAAATTCCAGAAAATGATGTCATGGCTTTAGAAGCTTCTGATAAGCTAATTGACATAATTTGAGTCAATTGCAGATGTACCTGTGGATGTATTTCAAGCCCTACCTTCAAACTCAGTGCCTCCTTGCTTCACATCATGTGAAAATCAAAAGAAATCAGCCAAGACCTCAGAAACAAAATTGTAGACCTTCACAAGTCTGGTTCACGCCTGAAGGTACCACGTTCATCTGTACAAACAATAGTACGCAAGTATAAACACCATGGGACCATGCAGCCATCATACTGTTTGTTAAGGATACGTGTTCTGTCTCCTAGAGATGAATGTACTTTGGTGCGAAAAGTGCAAATCAATCCCAGAACAACAGCAAAGGACCTTGTGAAGATGCTGGAGGAAACAGGTACAAAAGTATCTATATCCACAGTAAAACGAGTCCTATATCGAAATAACCTGAAAGGCCGCTCAGAAAGGAAGAAGCCACTGCTCCAAAACCAACATAAAAAAAGCCAGACTCCAGTTTGCAACTGCACATGGGGACAAAGATCGTACTTTTTGGAGAAATGTCCTCTGGTCTGATGAAACAAAAATAGAACTGTTTGGCCATAATGACCATCATTATGTTTGGAGGAAAAAAGGGAATACTTGCAAGCCAAAGAACACCATCCCAACCGTGAAGCACGGGGATGGAAGCATCATGTTGTGGGGGTGCGTTGCTGCAGGAGAGACTGGTGCACTTTACAAAATAGATGGTATCATGATTCAGAATTGTGTGGATACATTGAAGCAGCATCTCAAGACATCAGTGAGGATGTTAAAGCTTGGTCTCAAATGGGTCTTCCAAATGGACAATGACCAAGCATACTTCCAACGTTGTGGTAAAATTGCTTAAGGACAACAAAGTCAAGGTATTGGAGTGGCCATCACAAAGCCCTCACCTCATCCTATAGAACATTTGTGGGCAGAACTGAAAAAGCGTGTGTGAGCAAGGAGGCCTAAAAACCTGACTCAGTTACACCAGCTCTGTCAGGAGTAATGGGCCAAAATTCACCCAACTTATTGTGGGACTCTTGCGGAAGGCTACCGAAACGTTTGACCCAAGTTAAACAATTTATAGGCAATGTTGCCAAATACTAATTGAGTGTATGTAAACTTCTGACCCAGTGGGAATGTGATGAAAATAAATAAAAGCTGAAATAAATAATTCTCTCTACTATTATTCTGACATTTCACATTCTTAAAATAAAGTGGTGATCCTAACTGACCTAAGACAGGGAATTTTTACAAAATGTCAGGAATAATGAAAAACAGAGTTTAAAATGTATTTGGCTAAGGTGTATGTAAACTTCCGACTTCAACTGTATCTCCTGCGAAGAAAGCAAGCGACTGTGTAAGAAATCACAAGGACTATTTGGAGCTCATAAATCGTGGTGTTATAGAGACATTCTTCCATGTCCAGAAAATACATTGGAAGACGACCAGACCTGCTGGACCGGATGGACAGCTGTCCCTCGAATAAGTGATACTATTGTTATTGTACCAGCACACAGTAATAAAGTGTAAAGTATTGATAACGTTTACAATTTTATAATCCACTCTGATCAAATCAAACTTTTTTCTCATGATTAGATTTATTTGTATATTGCTAATCATGAATAACAATTTGTTTTTAGTCATCACAGGTTGATTTCATAACGACTGGTGCTTGAATGGGCAATGAAGGGAGAGACTCGGACGAGGAAACAGAAGAGTCTTGCCTTCATGTGTTGTTTCAAGGAGGCAGAGGATGTGATGGGCCTATTGTAATTAAACTACGATGACTTAGCTTCACAGCCAGACATTGCCTCATCAACCAATTTAGTCAAAACACTAATAAACCAGTACCTTCTAATTTGTTACAATTCTGTCAAATCACGGTAATAAATGTCATTATTCGAACCAGTACTACCTGTTTTGTTTCTATCTGCTATAAGTAATTTAAGAAATAATGCAGTCAGATCAATTGTATCAGTAACATTTTAATACTGAAGGTAAATTGGTTACACACAACAAATCATAGTGTATACCTATGTAAATGACAGGACAATCGATGAATCAGCAAAGACAATCATTTATTTTTTACAACACAGATCACTGAACCCAAGTGGTCTAAGGAAGTGCATCTCAGTGCAAGAGGTGTCACTACAGTCCCTGGTTCAAATCCAGGCTGTATCACATCTGGCCATGATTGGGAGTCCCATAGGGCAGCGCAACGTTGGCCTGGGTTGGCCTGGGTAGGCCGTCATTGTAAATAATAATTTGTTCTTAACTGATTTGCCTAGTTAAATAAAGGTTAAATAAAACAACGGACAATACACAGTATAGACAAGGCATTCTCAAAATTCCCATCAACGAAAGTTAAAATAACAACAGAAGTTAAAATAGACAGTATAAAGTAGGTATGGCGGTGCTTTTATTTACAGTACTAGCCTACATTAGATGGATTTTTATAAAATGCTATAGATGCAGACTGTTAAGGATAAGATGCTAACAAATTATATTACAACGGAGTGTGTTCATATTAGGTTGGGGGGGTCAGAAAAGCCCCCAAGTGTCCTTGAGTCTTGATGTGTGTGCTGCAATAACCTCCTCCTTACTGGGGTTTGGGATGGGGGCTGTTGGCAGCCAGACGACAGCCGCTTCCACAGGATTTTTGGCTCCCAGTATTTCACTAATTTGTCCATGAGGACGCGCTCAATCAGGTCATTCCTGGTGGGCTGGTATATTGGCCCGGGCAATCCAATGTTGACTGTTTAGGGTAAACAATGTTGTATCTTGGAGTGACGGAAATCTGAAAAGAGAACATAAACCAGTGAATACAACATAAAGACAAGGACACTTCTTGGTTTCCTACTATGCACTCATCCAAAAGGCTACATCCAAATGATCAGATAAGTGTAGTTAAGTTAGTCAGCCCCCCAGGTGCCTCTGAAACAACTGAAAGGGTGCACCATACCCCAAAGAAACCCCCCAATTTCACCAAGTCAACCAAACTATCCATCACGGGCAATTACCTGTCCTTTGTTAGAATAGATCTGTCTGGACAGACCCAATGATTGTTTTGTCATATTGGGATGGTTATACAAAGTGCTAACGTGTAAATCAGAACGTTGATGTCATAGTTTCAGTAGTTACCAGCAATGGTTGAGGCTTGTCCTCCTTTCCGGTTCTGATTCTCATTGTGGTCCAAAACTGTCAACTGGGTACGGGCTTTCAAGCTGTAGTCTTTGAAGTGGAGACGCTTTTGACAGTATTTCAACATAGAACTGTGAAATACCTCAAGTGTTCCTGGTAAAACATAACAAAAGAGAAGAGAAGAGAGACAATCTTAGATGGAGCATTGATTAACACAGGCATGGCAGGCGCCAAACAGTTATTATGTGCCAAGTCATTTGCTTGTGAACAACTACGCACAAATCAGAGCACAATAATAATAGGATTCTAAGAAAGCATTTCTCATCTGTGAAAGGGACAGTTTCTGTGTGTGTTTCATGTGATATACTTCCAAATTCAATGGGGAACACACCTGTGTGCTTGAACAGTGCCATCTTATCGAGATCATTCTGCAGGGGTTGTCCATGACCAGAGAGTACAGGGCTTTGAAGGTTGGTGAATCTTCCTGTAATTACCTCTTCTTCCTCTGCTGGTCCTCTGTTAGCGCTCCATGGTAACAGTGGTGTTCCACTCTGTCCACTTCCCAGTGATAGACCCCACAGATGTTATTTTATTCATTTGTAACGGAGCATTGCCCTGAACCTGCACTTCAACTCCTGAAAATGACATTTGATCACAAACAGGCATGAGACAAGCATTGTTGATATCTGCACACCGTTCCGGGAAATGGAGATGTGGCTGTCAGGGTGAGTAGATTGTTGGCTCCTGATAGACAGGGCAGATTTATGGCCCTAGACCTCTTGGCATCAGTGGGGGATGGGTAATACTGTCACAAACACTTCAAAGTGGTCTGAGACCAGCTGAGGGGAGTGAGACATGAGTGGGGTTGTTTTTCTACAGTTACACTATTGATTTATGTATTTACCTCTAACTCCTCTCCACATAAGCTACAACTCCACCAGAGATGATTACAGATAATCGTCACCCACAGCGTTAGGTCAAATAAAATTAAAATACATTATTTGTCACATACTTCGTAAACAACAGGTGTAGACTAATAGTGAAATGCTTACTTCTTGGCCCTTCCCAACAATGCAGTGAAAAAAAAATTAAAGAACAGAAAAAAATAACACTAGTAATAAATACACAATGAGTAATGATAACTTGGCTATATACAGTGCCTTGCGAAAGTATTCGGCCCCCTTGAACTTTGCGACCTTTTGCCACATTTCAGGCTTCAAACATAAAGATATAAAACTGTATTTTTTTGTGAAGAATCAACAACAAGTGGGACACAATCATGAAGTGGAACGACATTTATTGGATATTTCAAACTTTTTTAACAAATCAAAAACTGAAAAATTGGGCGTGCAAAATTATTCAGCCCCCTTAAGTTAATACTTTGTAGCGCCACCTTTTGCTGCGATTACAGCTGTAAGTCGCTTGGGGTATGTCTCTATCAGTTTTACACATCGAGAGACTGAAATTTTTTCCCATTCCTCCTTGCAAAACAGCTCGAGCTCAGTGAGGTTGGATGGAGAGCATTTGTGAACAGCAGTTTTCAGTTCTTTCCACAGATTCTCGATTGGATTCAGGTCTGGACTTTGACTTGGCCATTCTAACACCTGGATATGTTTATTTTTGAACCATTCCATTGTAGATTTTGCTTTATGTTTTGGATCATTGTCTTGTTGGAAGACAAATCTCTGTCCCAGTCTCAGGTCTTTTGCAGACTCCATCAATTTTAACCATCTTCCCTGTCCCTGCTGAAGAAAAGCAGGCCCAAACCATGATGCTGCCACCACCATGTTTGACAGTGGGGATGGTGTGTTCAGGGTGATGAGCTGTGTTGTTTTTACGCCAAACATAACGTTTTGCATTGTTGCCAAAAAGTTCAATTTTGGTTTCATCTGACCAGAGCACCTTCTTCCACATGTTTGGTGTGTCTCCCAGGTGGCTTGTGACAAACTTTAAACAACACTTTTTATGGATATCTTTAAGAAATGGCTTTCTTCTTGCCACTCTTCCATAAAGGCCAGATTTGTGCAATATACGACTGATTGTTGTCCTATGGACAGAGTCTCCCACCTCAGCTGTAGATCTCTGCAGTTCATCCAGAGTGATCATGGGCCTCTTGGCTGCATCTCTGATCAGTCTTCTCCTTGTATGAGCTGAAAGTTTAGAGGGACGGCCAGGTCTTGGTAGATTTGCAGTGGTCTGATACTTCTTCCATTTCAATATTATCGCTTGCACAGTGCTCCTTGGGATGTTTAAAGCTTGGGAAATATTTTTGTATCCAAATCCGGCTTTAAACTTCTTCAGTATCTCAGACCTGCCTGGTGTGTTCCTTGTTCTTCATGATGCTCTCTGCGCTTTTAACGGACCTCTGAGACTATCAGCCTGAAATGTGGCAAAAGGTCGCAAAGTTCAAGGGGGCCGAATACTTTCGCAAGGCACTGTAAATTTGCATATTCTCCAGAATGTTATGAAGAGTGATCAGATGAATTGCAATCAATTGCAAAGTTCCTCTTTGCCATGCAAATGAACTGAATCCCCCAAAAACATTTCCACTGCATTTCAGCCCTGCCACAAAAGGACCAGCTGACATCATGTCAGTGATTCTCTCGTTAACACAGGTGTGAGTGTTGACGAGGACAAGGCTGGAGATCACTCTGTCATGCTGATTGAGTTTGAAGAACAGCTTCAAAAGGAGGGTGGTGCTTGGAATCATTGTTCTTCCTCTGTCAATAATGGTTACCTGCAAGGAAACACGTACCGTCATCATTGCTTTGCACAAAAAGGGCTTCACAGGCAAGGATATTGCTGCCAGTAAGATTGCACCTAAAACAACCATTTATCGGTTCTGTAAGTCATGAATGATTGCATATACATCTGAAATTGTGCCACTAGGCAGCTTGTTCAGCTCCAAGATGCTCTCTATAGCTGTATTCGCAGGCCTATTGGGAAATCCAGGTGTGTTAGCCCTGACAAAGTTTATAGTCTGGAGATAGCGGAAAAAGTGGGATTGGGGGAGATTGAACTTTTCCTGCAGCTGAGAAAAAGAGGCAAATGTATCATCAAAGAATAATTGGGCTAGTGGGGAAAGGCCTAGTGAGTGCCAAATGCCAAAAGCCCCATCATTCAAAGATGGAGGAAATAAAATGTTCTGATTGATTGGGCCTGATAGAGAAAAGCCTCGGAGGCTAAAGGCTAAACGGAACTGATTCCAAATTTTAAGAGACTGCTTTACAATTGGGTTGGCACACCTTTTGCCTAGGGACACTGGGAGAGACGAGCACAGCACGGAGGAAAGTGCTGCCGGTTTACACGATTCAGACTCCATCTGGACCCAGAGTGGTCTAGGGCCAGTAGGATCAGTCTGCAGCCAGTACAGAACGGCTCTGAAATTTGCAGCCCAGTAGTATGTCTGAAAATTTGGTAGAGCTAAACCCCCCAATGACCTAGGCTTCTGTAAATGTTTTCTACCAATCCGTGGTACCTTGCCATCCCAAATAAAATGCATGAATGTTTGATCCAGTGAAATAAAAAAAGATTTTAAAATAAAAATGGGTAAACACTGAAATAAATATAAAAATTTGGGCAACACATTCATTTTAATGACACTAATCCTTCCAATAAGAGAAAGGGGTAGCGAATTCCAAAAAGTAAAAGATTGTTTCAATGTTGTTTGAATATTTCCTTGTCACTTTTACTCCCAAGTAGGTGAATTGATCCCGGACAATCCTAAACTGAGAACTTGTGAAAGACCACTTTAAAGCAGCCTTGTTTACCGGAAAAAGCTCACTCTTGCCTAGATTCAGCTTGTACCCTGAGATTGATCCAAACTTTTTAAGAACTGATAGGGCACGTGGCAAAGAGGTATCGGGGTTGGAGATAAACAAAAGGAGGTCGTCAGCATATAGCGAGACTTTCTGCTCCCAGCCCGCCCTGATTATGCCTTGAATGGCATCATTAGAGCGTAGTGCAATGGCGAGAGGCTCGATTGCCAAAGCAAACAACAAGGGGGAGAGTGGGCAACCCTGTCTGGATCCGCTGTGCAAGGGAAAATAGTCAGAGGACAAGTTATTAGTCCGTACCGAAGCCATGGGGGAAAAATAAAGAATCTTTATCCACGCAATGAATTTGGGGCCAAAGCCAAATCTATGAAGGGCAGCTGTTAGGTAATCCCACTCAACGCGGTCAAACGCTTTTTCGGCATCAAGTGAGACCACCACCTCCGGGTCCTCCGACGCTGGGGAGTACAGTATATTCATAAGGCGCCTAATATTGAAAAATAAATGCCTATTTCTCACAAAGCCAGTCTGGTCAGAGTGTATTACTTGGTGCAGCAAGCCTTCCATATGGATGGCTAAAAGCTTAGCTAGGATTTTGTAATCACAGTTTAAAAGCGAGATTGGGCGATAGGATCCACATTCCAGGGGGTCTTTGTTTTTCTTTAGTAGTAATGAAATTGAAGCCTGATAAAGACTAGGCGGTAGCTTTTAAGTATTGAGGCACTCTGCAAATAGTCGAGACAAGAATGGGCAAAGCAGACCAGAAAACGTCCTGTAAAATTTGGTTGGAAAACCGTCCGGACCCGGTGATTTACCACTTTTCATTGCGGACACTGCTGTTGCAATCTCCTCAAGCGTAAGTTCTTCTTCTAGACAGTCATGGGAGTCTGTATCAATTGAAGGCATATTCTAGCCACTAAAGAAGGAGTCAATAAACAAGGGGTCTTGAGGGGATTCAGAGGTGTATAGCGCAGAGTAAAATTGTTTAAATTGATCATTGATCTCTTTATGTATAACTGTGGTGGCACCAGACGGGGTCCTTATTTGTGGGATTAAACGTGAGGCCTCAGATTTACGGATCTGATGCGCAAGGAGTTTACTGGCCTTGTCGCCTTGTTGATAGACTTTGTATCGAGCTCGCAAGAGTAACTGTTCAGCTTGCCTGGTAGAAAGCTCATCAAATTCAGATTGGAGTAGTTGGCGCTCTTTATGCAGATCAGAGGAAGGATCCGTAGCATACTTCTCATCCAATGTGGCTATGGACTCGCTCAGGTCCCGAAGTCGCTGGGAGCGAACTCTGTTTTGGTTGGCTGTATAAGAAATAATTTGGCCACGTAGGTATGCTTTGAGAGACTCCCATATGGTAGAGCAGGACATACCTGGTGTTGAATTAGTTTCTAGGAATAAGGTAATTTCAGAAGAAATGAAATTGACAAACTCCTTATCTGAGAGTAAAATGGGGTTGAGACGCCATTGATAGCACCTAGGAGGTCGCTGGGGAAACTCTAGTTCAAGCACTAATGGTGAATGGTCAGAGATAACAATACTCTCGTAAGTACACTGCCGAAGGTTAGGCAGAAGTTTTTTGTCCAAAAAGAAGTAATCAATCCGGGAGTATGCTTGATGAACATGAGAATAAAAGGAATACTGTCTATCTGTAGGATGTAGGAAACGCCAGGCCTCAAACATAGCATATTTCTGAAGAAAGGATTGAATAAGTAGGGCACATTTAGATGGGCCTGTATTTGTTTGTGAGGACTTGTCAAGAACTGGGGACATTTTACAGTTGAAATCCCCCCCTAAAATCAACAAATGAGAATCTAAATTGGGAATAGAAGACAGAAAGGAAGAAATTAAACTTATGTCATCCCAATTGGGAGCATAAACACTAGCCAAAACAAGAGGGGTGGAAAACAGTTCACCGGTTACTATGACGTATCGTCCCTTAGGATCAGCAATAACCTCAGAAGCTACAAAGGGAGTAGCTTTATCAACCAGAATAGCAGCGCCTCTTGATTTACTATGAAAGTTTGAGTGGAACACTTGACCAACCCAGTCCTTACGCATCCTAAAATGCTCACCACAAGTGGGTCTCTTGTAGAAATGCAATATTTGCATTCAAACCCTTTAAGTGTGTCAACACCCTCTTACGCTTCACTAGGTTGTTAACCCCTTTGGTATTCCAAGAAATGTACTTGATCGTATTATTTTGGCCCCTCTGGGCATTCCCGTTGTTCAACCCTGTCATTAGAGCATAGAATGGAAAAGCAATGAGCGCCCAAAACCCCCAGAATAACTTGTCTCAGAGTAATAATGTATGGTGGTAAATGTTTGGAAAAAGTACAGAAAAAAAACAGAAAAAAAAACAAAAAAGACAGAATGACAACATTAGAACTGAACAATTCAACCTGCCCCCCCACCCCCTCCCCCATCCCAGACAATACCTCCCCAAACGAGGTACAAGCCTAAATAGAACATGTTCTCTTCGCACAGTATGTCTGTGAGAGTGCGGTCTTAAACTTAAACCCACAGTCCCGCTCTTTAAAGTCACATTTTGTTAGTGGATCAAGCAGCAAAAAGAAAGATTTGTATGCATTTTTTCAAATAAAAAAAAGGTGAATCCCTTGTGCAAAGGGAATGACAAAAGCACCACTTGTAGATGTATATAATTGTATTCCCAGTCCGATAACAGGCATTGAGAGAGAAAATAAATAAAATGTATAAAGGCTCTCAGCCAAAAATCTAATTTGAAGTAAGGAAATCGTAGTAAGACAATCAAAAATAATAGTAATTATAATAGTAGTCTAGTTGAAGCTGAGACAGCTTACAACCAATACCAAAAAACTACGTGTGAGCAACGTTGAACGTTTGCTGGGCATAAATGAAGCTCAAAACTTTTAAAATTAAAGTGAGGCCCCAGAAACCGTGTAGCCTCGGGAGACATTTACTGTTTACTGGGTCAATGCAAACGGATGCAGTAAACAAATAACCAAAAATATTTTGAGTCACTGAGACAATGTGTAAACAAACTAAATAGGTGAGCGAGATAAGGCACGCACACTAGATGATCAAAACATTAGATCACATCAAATAAGCATGAATAGTTTCACCAACTATACAAGACTAGCCTGTTATATCTAAACATAATTGTACCACAAGTGGGGTACTTACTATCTACAGTTCGCAAGCAACATTTGCTGAACTGTGAGCATATTCAAGACCTCTTGATGTGACGTTGAATGTGAGCCATAGCCTCATCCAGAGATTCAAATGTGTAATCTTTACCCTCATGAGATATCCATAAACTGGCCGGGAATCGCAGTCCATACTTCACACTTGGATGGTCCCGAAGTACTCGTTTGGCCTGTCCGAAAGCTGCGCGCTGCCTGGAAACAGTGGGGGAGTAGTCCTGGTAGATGGAAAAGCTCTGTCCTTGAAAGCTCAGAGTGGTATTGCGGGCTCGTCGGAGGATCTCCATCTTCTCATGAAAAAAGTGCACTCGAAGAATTATGTCACGGGGCCTCTCCCCATCCCAGGGCTTTGGGCGCAGCGACCGGTGGGCTCGATCAATCAGGGGCTTTTCATCTAAGGCAAGAACATCCTTCAGCAGCCCTGAAACGAAATCCGTGGTGCGATGCATTTCTGCGGACTCTGGGACTGATACAAGTCTCAGATTATTGCTGCGAGAGAATACCTCTAAACTCACACAGCTCTCCCTCACCTTTTTCAAATCTGCAGCTAGGCGTTTAACTTCAGCCTCCAGGGATGTAGTTAAATCGGAGACATTAGTAGCGGAGGTCTCCAGTGCTGCAATCGTTGTAGTGTGTGACGCAGTTGTTGTTTTGAGTAATGTGATTGCTGGCACAGTCTCGTTCCGCAGGATGGTTAAATCTGCTTTTAAAGTATCAGAAACCTCCTGTATTCTGGCCTCAATCGTAGCAACCACCTGTGTTTTCATTTCAACTATCTCAGAGCGTAGTAGTTTGATGGCCTCGAGAATGTTCATTTCAGCGCCGCCAGGCCAAGCCGTGCCCCCGGGTAAAGTGTGCGTCCCCAGGCCCTCAGACTCAGGAGAGGGCGGTGATGAGAGCGGGTCTTGTAGGCCGGGTTTTCTCAAAGTCATGCTCTTGGCCTTATGTTTGGTCGACATGCTGACATTCGGAAGCAAAGTAGTCTTGGTTTTTACGGAAAGGGATCACCAAATTAATATTTGAAAATAAATACGGTTCTGCTGCAGAATTCACATAAACTTTAAGAATACCACGGAAGCAAACGGAAAACACGTCAGTCGCACATGGCGTCCCCTACCATCCCCCGAACAATGCCTTTTCAAGCATGATGGAGCACCTTGCCATAAGGCAAAAGTGAAAACTAAGTGGCTCGGGGAACAAAACATTGATATTTTGGGTCCATGGCCAGGAAACTCCCCAGACCTTAATCCCATTGAGAACTTGTGGTCAATCCTAATGAGGCGGGTGAACAAACAAAACCCCACAAATTCTGACAAACTCCAAGCATTGATTATGCAAGAATGGGCTGCCATCAGTCAGGATGTGGCCCAGAAGATAATTGACAGCCTGCCAGGGCGGATTGCAGAGGGCAAATATTGACTCTTTGCATCAACTACATGTAATTGTCAATAAAAGCCTTTGACACTTATGAAATGCTTGTAATTATACTTCAGTATTCAATAGTAACATCTGACAAAATATCTAAAGACACTGACGCAAGAAACTTTGTGGAAATTAATATTTGTGTCATTCTCAACTTTTGGCCACGACTGTACATCAAATCAATTGCATGTGCTCTATTGCTCTGAATTTGCTCTGAATTGATAACTGCTAATATTGGAAGTAAAAGTACAACAAAGTAAAGATCTGTGCGGCCCTCTGAATGATTGTCTCAGCCCAAAGTGGCCCCCTACAAAAAACTTGTGAATAACACTTCCTTAGGGGATAAAAACAATTAATGATTAGTACTACCTGTTATGTAGCCCACCTAGTAAAATTCATTGGCTGAACATTTCCACATTCTTACCTGAACCAAGGACTGTCCATCACCACACATTTCCAATCAGCCTCGGAAAGATTGTAATCTGCTGGTCGTGGTATGCATGTTCAATAACTGGAAGCAAGTATGTTAACTGTATTTCGTAGAAGGCTGTTGTCTTGGGCATCTGAAGGTTCAGCAGTGTGGCCCAATCAGCACATTCCATGTATGTCAAGTTTTAAGTTTTAAGTTCCTCGGCATACACATCACAGACAAACTGAATTGGTCCACTCACACAGACAGCATTGTGAAGAAGGCGCAGCAGCGCCTCTTCAACCTCAGGAGGCTGAAGAAATTTGGCTTGTCACCAAAAGCACTCACAAACTTCTACAGATGCACAATCGAGAGCATCCTGGCGGGCTGTATCACCGCCTGGTACGGCAACTGCTCCGCCCTCAACCGTAAGGCTCTCCAGAGGGTGGTGAGGTCTGCACAACGCATCACCGGGGGCAAACTACCTGCCCTCCAGGACACCTACACCACCCGATGTCACAGGAAGGCCATAAAGATCATCAAGGACATCAACCACCCGAGCCACTGCCTTTTCACCCCGCTATCATCCAGAAGGCGAGGTCAGTACAGGTGCATCAAAGCTGGGACCGAGAGACTGAAAAACAGCTTCTATCTCAGACTGTTAAACAGCCACCACTAACATTGAGTGGCTGCTGCCAACACACTGACACTGACTCAACTCCAGCCACTTTAATAATGGGAATTGATGGGAAATGATGTAAATATATCACTAGCCACTTTAAACAATGCTACCTTATATAATGTTACTTACCCTACATTATTCATCTCATATGCATACGTATATACTGTCCTCTATATCATCGACTGTATCCTTATGTAATACATGTATCACTAGCCACTTTAAACTATGCCACTTTGTTTACATACTCATCTCATTTGTACATACTGTACACGATACCATCTACTGTATCTTGCCTATGCTGCTCTGTACCATCACTCATTCATATATCCTTATGTACATATTCTTTATCCCCTTACACTGTGTACAAGACAGTAGTTTTGGAATTGTTAGTTAGATTACTTGTTGGTTATTACTGCATTGTCGGAACTAGAAGCACAAGCATTTCGCTACACTCGCATTAACATCTGCTAACCATGTGTATGTGACAAATAAAATTTGATTTTGATTTGATGTCGAACCAGTGAAAAGAATGGATCCATGTACAGTATAAGCAAGTTCTTTTTTGACATTCCGCATGCATGCTGTGTCTATTGTAACAACTCCTTCGATTTTGCTGCCCAAAGTGGTTAATCTTCTATCAGTCAAGACATCTCCACATTGATGACATGTTTGGAAAAGCTCCATGAGTTTAGACTCATTCACAATCCATTTCCTTTCGCTCCATCCTCCAGTTTCTTCTGGCGCACTGTCAGAGGTTGATCCCTTGCTGGAGACGGCGGGGCTGGTGAAAGACACAAAACTGGAATCAGCAGGAACACTGGCAGCCTCAGCAAAGACCATACTATTTTCCTTCAATGTATGCTCTGTTGTGTCCATTTGGCCTTCTTCCTGTTGTTCATCCTGATCGAAAAAATTTGCAACAGTAAACATCCTGAACAAATGATGCAGCACCCCCCTTGGGCCAACCAATGCTGGATTTCCATGGCAAGACGCATCATTCATTAAAGTTTTGTCAAAATCAGGCCATTGGTGTCCGAAATATTGTGTGTGACGTACATACTAACAATCAACAAACGGACAGAGACAGATCCATAGCCCCCTACCCAATTTCATCATGGGGGACAATCACATTATTCTGTCCTGAAAATTCAAGTTGATAGGTCTCGAGTGCAACCAATAGGTCACGGTGTATCAACAAAATAAACTGAAAATGCAGGACTACAGAAACATATACTCACAGGAAAATGTTATTTTTTGTTTAACTTCTGCGTGCACCCTCCCCTGCAGTTGTAGAGGGACTAATTGAAAATATGTATGTAGGCCCAACTGAAAACTTGTAAGTTTTTCCATAAATAGCTAGGACATCATGACAGCAAAATAACAGCATTACTTGATGCAGTGTCCATGAGGGTGCCACGGCAACTTTCACTCCAGAGGTTAAAGGCTTTCTGCCTGCCGCTGTCGGATGAGGACTCGTCAGCTGCAAACTCAGGGGGGTGAATCTCTTTTGAGGGGTTGAATTTGATGTTACTCTAGCAGACATGAAGTCTGTTCCTTGTGGACTGTCCACATCAGGCACGTTTTTTTTCCAAAAATGAAAATACTGCCCCCTAGCACCAAGAGGATAATAGCAGCACTCGATTTTGAATATTGGAAAAAGGCACAAAGTTTTGAGCATTCTTAGTCCCCTAGTAAAAAATGCTATAGGATTCCAATATAAAAAATCTAATTGTCACGAGTCCGACCGAGGGTGTTTCCCTTTCCCGGGCAGGTGGCGCTCGGCGGTCGTCGTCACCAGCCTATTAGCTGCCACTGATTGTTTTTCCTTCCCCTCCTTGTATGTTGAGTGGTAGCACCTGTGGATGTTTAATTCGTTTGTCTTTATTAGACAGCCGGCCCGCCTGGTTGTTGTGCGGGATTATTTCTATGTAACCTTCGGCTCTGTGGTATAGGCACGTGTTAGTGTCCGGTCGGGATTGTTTCCCATTGTACATTTTGATTCCCTGTGTTTTGGGAACGTAACTGTTTTGTGAGCACCCTGTGGTGCGTTGGTGCGATTAAAAGACGAGCAGCATTGAACTCTCTGTCTCCTGCATTTGACTCCACACCCACGACACCCGGAGCATTACACTAATAGAAAATCCCTTCTGTTTTTTTTTCTGATAGGATTTTTCTATTGGATTCTTGTATTTAAATCTGATTTTTTTTAAATATCCTATACGATAGAATCCCATAGGAGTCCACTAGGACTGGTTCCAAAATCTGATAGGATTTTTCTATTGGTCATACTGCAAATCATACTTGAATCACTCCCATATAGTAGTTGTCTGTTGAAGAAGTTGAGGACCTCAGGAAATTATCACTGGTGTGAGTAGGCAATGGAGATTGTGGAGATTGTGCTTAGGTTAAGATCTTCCCACACTCTAGGTCCGATTCAGTCTTTTACTTTAACAAATTAAAATGTTGATATTAACCTGGCCAGATTTTACGATTTGCTTCAGTTCTTTCATCACATTCTGCGATTGGCTTATGAGGCTACGTCAGCTGACTATGTCAACTGCGACGTAGTCTACATCAACTGCGACCATAAGAGGATGTTGATAAAGACTCATAATAATGTCCGGAACGGAGCAAATGGAATTGCATCAAACACCTGGAAACCACGTCTCTGATGTATTTGATACCATCCCACCTATTCTGCTCCAATCATTACCACGAGCCTGTTCTTCCCAATTAAGGTGTCACCAACCTCCTGTGACTGAGACATAGGTTACGTCGACTGGGCGCATCAAGCATGGCGTTGAAAGAACAAAAAGCTGATGCTACGTTGATGATTTACAGACACTGCTCCTCCTACCTCTGGGACAGTGTTCTCCTCGTCATGAAAAGCTCAACTCTCAAACTGAAGAGGCACATCGCAACATGGAAAAGCTGAATATAAGCCTCATAGCTCGAATGTGATATGTGTCTCCACATAATAATTGGCATTACTCAATTCAAGCGTTGTGACTTCGACATTTGAGGTGTGTTTATGTTATGGGTAACTAGACACAGCCCATTACTTGCACCAAGTTCTCATTATACGGTGTGTGAATTCTATAGTCTCATAAAAATTGTTTTAAAAATGCATGTTGCCATTGCGGGCCATGTTCCTATTGGTCAGTAAACAGGATCGGCTCGCAAACACCAGCCACACACTACACAAAGGCTCAAAAAGTCTAGAACTGAACTGAAATTTGTTGGAAGCTATGATCGCCATCATTTATGACCTAAGAAATTTCCCACAACGTGGACATTTTGTCTAGTATGGCAAAATTGAGGCATAAGGTAGCTAAAATCATACAGTACTGGTCTTTAATCTTCATTGCAGTTTAACATAAAGGTTCAGGTTTCTGTGCCATATGCATCTGTGAGATTGTCCAATCAAGCTGTATTTATCAAAGTTTTGGGAGGCTGCCGAAACAGCGAAAGAAACAAATCACACTACATCCATACACTGTGGTCTGAAATAACAATGAATAGAATAATATTAATACTATGGCTTGACAGGTTACAATAAGTAGGCAGGGCAAATTAATTGGCCACTGCACAGTCACTATGGGTGCGCCTGGTTAAATTCTGTTAACGATTAAACTAGTGAGAAATATATGATTGTGACAATAATTTGTGAGTGGGTAACAAACACTATCAGCCTAAATTGAAATGTTAATTTCTCTTTACATATTAGATTATTTTATATTGTGCTAATTTCCTGTACGTGGAAAGTATTACATTTGTTACTACAACCTCACATTTTGACCACATCGAATTGAGGTTATTGAGGGTATCCTTTTTACTTCAGATTAGTGATTAACATAAACGTTATAGTAATCACAATGAAACAAAATTGATTGCTTAAAACAGATCAATATCATTGGTGTTGTACTGTTGATTTTGTCACACGCGTTGGCGGTCTTAGGACTTTTCAAACTAATTTTCAAACTCAACCCTTGTTGATATCCTATGGCTGGTTGTGATTCGTTGAAGTTAAATAACAAAACAACTGATTTGTTTCCTTCCCTGTTTCGGCAGCCTCCCAAAACTTCCATCCAATATTCTAGAATTTAGATGACTGTCTTCAGCAAATGATCTTTTAACCAGAAGAAATTATAATTATTCTCAGATTCAGTGTGTCCTTCGAATACTGTTAATTTAAACCCCAAACGTTTGCACCCGCTATATTGATTTCAAATTGATGTGAGCGGACCACGTATTTTTTGCGTCACTCTAAAGTGGAAAGGTGGAATAAACGAGTTAGGAGTTGGTTTCTTGATTGAACATCGTTCTCTATTGAGGGAATTTGGTCAATACAAACACTCCAACATAATCATTGAAAAAATCTCCCAAGGAAAAACATCTGTTTCATCTTCTCCAGATGAAACAGGAACACAATTATCTTTAAACTACAACAAAAGTCACAGGTTTGTCACCGTCTTAATGGGTCTTTGTGGTTAGCTTCTCTCTCTTGGTAGCCATCTTCCAGAGATAGGTTTTTCCCCTCTTCTTGCTGGTTCCCTCCTCTCTCTTGTAGGGAAATGAAAATAGGTCATTAGTACCATCAGCTGTGCTTAATTGCCTCAGGTCCCCTTGACTCACATGCCTAGTTGGGCTACTATCCATGAGTCCAGCCTGCCCTCTGGTGGTCCTTTCACATGTCCTCCCCCTCAGGACCGACCCGGAGGGTCGGGCGCCAGACGCACTATCTTGGTCGCATCGGGACAGCGCATCTGCATTCCCATTCCTCGATCCGGCCCTGTGGATGACATGGAAAGAGAACGGTTGTAAAGCAAGAAACCATCTGGCTATTCTGTGGTTATTGTTTCTCTTACCAGCCATCCACGTGAGGGGAGCATGGTGAGTAACTAATGCAAACCTACGACCCAGTAGGTAGTACCGGAGATAATCGAGGGCCCACTTAATGGCTTGGGCCTCTTTCTCTACGGTAGCATATCTCTGTTCCTGATCGCTGAGCTTCCTACTTATGAAGAGGATAGGCCTCTCTGCTTTGCCTTCACCCTGAGCTAGGATGGCCCGAGCCCTGTATCTGAGACGTCTACCTGCACAATGAACTCTTGAGAGAAGTCCAGAGCCTGTAGGACGGGATCAGAACATAGGCCATATTTTAGCAATTGAAAGGCCTCTTCCGTCTCTTCCTTCCACTCTACCCTTCCACTCTACCCTTGATGAGGTTTGTGAGGGGGTTGGCAATGGTTGCATATCCAGGGATGAAACAGGTATAATATCCCATTATCCCTAAGAAGGCCCGAACATCCCGCTTTGTCCGTGGTCGAGGCCAATAACAAATTGCCCTGGTCTTTTCTGCCTGTGGACGTATTTTCCCATTCCCCATGGTGTACCCCAGGTATTCCACAGACCCAGGCAGAACTTTTCCTCATCTTGATGGGGTCGTAGAATTGCATCCATGAGGCGTTGGAAAGTTGCAGCAGCACAATGCAGTCCGAAGGGCATCCCCACATACTGATAAAGCCCCTCTGGTGTGGTGAAGGCAGTCTTTGGGCGATCCTCCGGAGCCACCGACACTTGCCAATATCCCTTCGTCAAATCCAGGGTGGTGATGAACTTGGCCTTTCCTAAGCGCTCCAAGAGTTTATCCACGGGGGGCATGGATACGCGTTGAATGTAGAAATGGCGTTCACGCTCCTAAAGTCGTTGCAGAGTCTCATACTACCATTGGGTTATGGGACTGGACCACTCACTCGTAGGTGGCTCGATCACGCCCATCCTCAGCATCTCCCTTACCTCGTTCTTAGCGATGACTCGGCGGACCTCAGGAATCCTGTAAGGCCGGATATTCACCTTCTTGCCGGGTTCAGTGTAGATATGGTGGAACAGGACATCTGTTTGTCCTGGGAATGGAGAGAATACCCGGCTGAAGTTCATCATCAGCTTGTCTAGCTGTCTCGACTACTCCGGCAGGATTGTTTGGCCACAACGCACCTGTGGTAGAGCCTCCTCTTTTCCTTTGCCCTCCAGGGCCAGCAAAGCCACATCCTCCTCTCTTCCATGGTACTTCTTCAACATGTTTATATGATATAGTTGGACCTTCTTCCTCCTGTCAGGTTGCTTGATGAGATAATTGACCGGTGATACCTTTTTCATTACTTCGGGCCCTCTCCACTGCGCCAGCAAACGGTGTTCAGCCGTGGGCACGAGCACCATCACTTTCTCTCCCACTGTGAACTCACGGGGTGTCGCGGACTTATCATAGGCCCGGCCTTGCGCCCTTTGCGCCTTCTCCATATGCTCCTTTACTATGGGCCACACTGCTGACAGGAGGTCTCTCATCAGGGTAACATGTTCTATTGTGGACCGAAAGGGGCATGGTTGGGTCTCCCAGGTCTCTTTGGCTATGTCGAGGATCCCTCGACAGGGTCTGCCATAGAGCAATTCAAATGGGGAGAATCCAGTGGATGCCTGGGGTACTTCTCGCAGGGCAAACATTAAGTGTGGGAGAAGCATGTCCCTGTTTTTCCCGTCTCTGGACACCACTCTTCTCAACATGCTTTTAATCATTTTGTTCAAGTATTCTCACAACCTGTCCGTTTGAGGGTGGAATATGCTTGTACATATCTGTTGAACCTGACATAATCGACACAAGTCCTTCATCAACCGAGACATGAAAGGGGTTCCCTGATCAGTTAGGATCGTCTTGGGAAGGCCACCCGAGAGAACATCAGGAACAATTCCTTGGCAATTCCCTTTGACGCCATGTTACGCAGTGATATGGCCTCTGGGAACTTGGTAGCGTAATCTACAACCACTAGGATGTACTCGTGTCCTCTGGCGGATTTTGGGAGGGGTCCCACGAGGTCCATAGCTATGCATTCAAAGGGGGTCTCTATAATGGGGAGTGGAATCAAAGGGTTATGTAGATGTGGCCGTGAGGCTGTACGCTGACATTGATCACACGTCCTGCAATACCTGGCCACATCCCACAGGGCCAATAGAATCTCTGCAGTGCCAGGTGTCCTCCTAGTACGTGGGAATGGGCTAACTGTAGGACTGTATCCCTGTATGATCTAGGCACCATTAGTAATTCCTGGTCTTTCCCAATATAAGAGACCTCGCCTGATTGCATAGTAAGGAACAGGGAGCTCACCTGATCCATCAACGTTCCTCCCGTCGATCACCTTTCTCATGGCCTCCCTTAGGTCCAGGTCTCTATGCTGCGAGGTGCCGAACTGTCCCTTTAATTTCCGGAGGCAGGTCGAGCTTGGTTATGGGGCGAGGAGGTGGTTCCCCATCCCCGCCAGGGGTGACCGAGGAGAATCCCTTCCAGGTTCCCTCCTCGGATGATGCTTCAAATATATCCCTTAGCGCCTGGTTGCTCCTTCCTTCCTGCGTTGTGTATAACCCTTCACAGGTGTCTTCATTGGTGGTTTCCTGGAATATCTGTCGTAACCGTTGGGTCGCTATTTCTTCCTCTGCTGCAGAGGATGAGGTCAAGGCTATGTCTCCTTGTAGGACTACTACCTCGGGCTTGAATTTTGTTTTTTCTTCCTTCCTGTCCCCCTTCTTCCCATGCATAATGTCATCTGCCGAAGCTCTTTATATAGGGGACAGTCTCCCCCGATCAATAATGGCACCTTCAGCTGGGGTACTTTCCCTGCCCTGACTGTACACCTTCCTTTCAGAGTGAGAATAGACAGATTCACGGTGGGGTAATAGTGGGTGTCTCCATAGATACAGGACACGGCTACTTTGTCTGGTAGCAGTGTTGTGGAGGTCACCATCTGCTCCTCTACTAACGTAACCATACTTCCCGAGCCGAGAATGGCAACCACATCTTGTCCTTTTACTCAAACCGGAATCTCTAGGGCTGGGGCTATTTCTGCTAACCAACAGTGTTGATCCTGCCCTCTCGAATCGGGATGTGTGGGGATGGGCAGCGATGACTCCGTGACCATGGACTCGTCCTTGCTAGAACATTGTGGGACATAATGGTCTGGAGACTGACCTTTATAACACCGACCCTGCTGGGTGGGGGACGACTTCTCCCACCTCCGGAGGGGGTTTGGACGTTTTGGTGGCGGACTCGCCCGGGTGAGTCGTGGTACGGGATTGGAAGAATCCTTCCGTTCCTCTTTGTCACCTTTTAACAACTCCCCTGTAGATCGGTATGTTTCCACCACCTGGGCTATGTCGTCGGCTGATTCCCTCAATATCTTGTACACTACAAGGGTCTTGATTACATGTCCTACTCCCTTTACGGGTTCCAGCCACTGTTTCGTCAGTCGTATTAGATCTGGGCACGGACAGGTTGGTCAGCCGTATAGGTCCATTGATGGAACTTTACGACTCTATCTCTGGCAGTCAGCTGGTACCAGGACAGGATCTCGGTTGTTAGTCGCCCATAGTCCGCAGAGGGGCTAATGCGCTCACCCATTCTGTGGGCGGCCACTCTTCCAAGGTGGCCGTCCTTTCGAAGGTCATGAGGAAGACCTCGATATCATCCTCCTTGGAAAGACGAAGTAAGATGGCGTGAGCAGCCACTCTTGGCTTAACTATAGGTTCTTCTCGCTGTTGTTCTCGCTGTTGTTGCAGGAGTTCTATGGTTGTCTGCTGTGCAGTGATCTACTGTTGTAGTAGGGCGTTGTCCATCATTCTTGAATGGTTCCTCTGTGTCTACTGGAAGAATCTACTCACTTATCCTTGTGTCACTCGTCCACCTAATGCCCACATGTGGTTCTTCCACATTGATATCAATAAGGGTAATTAACAAAATAATGTTGTGTTTACCTTTCTATGTTGGTGACCCACTTGAAACAAAATACAACAATTCTAAATGTAGCTGGCTGTCTTCCACAAGTTGTCCTCTAACCAGTGATATGCAGGGTTTATAAGGTGCTCGTTTAAAAATGAATCTACTATTGTGTTTAGGTTTTCAATATATCATACTGGTTATTGTACAGAAACCCAGCCTAAAACCCATGCTGGTCATTTATGAACAGTTGAACATCTTGGCCATGTTCTGTTATAATCTCCACCCGGCACAGCCAGAAGAGGACCACCCCTCATAGCCTGGTTCCTCTCTAGATTTCTTCCTAGGTTTTGGTCTTTCTAGGGAGTTTTTCCTAGCCACCCTGCTTCTACATCTGCATTGTTTGCTGTTTGGGGTTTTAGGCTGGGTTTCTGTACAGCACTTTGAGATATCAGCTGAAGTAAGAAGGGCTATATAAATAAATTTGATTTGAAAGTTAATTAACACTGCGAGCTTGCGCTAGCTGTGACATCATCAGTCACTCTTAAAGGGACAAGAATAAAGCAACAATTATAATAGAGCTGTTGTTTCTGATCAATGAAAATGTTGTAATTAATGTTGTTACACTGTACTGGAACTAATGACAAAAATATAATTTATTGGCTTCAATTAAGAAAAAAGTTCAAGTAGGATTCTGACTGGGGTGAGAAAATCCTACAAGATCAAAAACCAATATGATCCAATCAGATTACTTTTGATTTCCAATAAGAAATAGTAACCTCTCTCAATAAGATTTAGTACAGACCAGGCCTGGCACAAAATGTGGAAATAGTAGCCTACAACGATTCAGTAAATGCAACAAGTATTAGATAGAGACAGATAAAGAGAGAAGAAACAAAATAATAACTGTTCAGAGACAATAAAATATTTTTAGGACAAATTCATTCTGTATTTCACATCGTCACTTTAGTGATTGCATTTACCCTTAAACATGTCATGGAACTTCTGGAACACCCCCCACTCTTTTCCCTGCGTCCACTCCGGATGCACACCACACACCCTCTCTTGCGCCCTTCAAACTTCACTGGCTTTCAAATGAGTTACAACTCTGTCCACACACTCCTGGTGCCACACATATCACAAAGTGAATGCACAAGCTGCATTTTCAATGTCTTCAGGGAACAGCGCCTGCGGTTTCTGGGAAGGAGCTTTTGCAGGGTCCCCCAGACAATGTACGCATGTGTTGAGCATCCCCCTAAAAACATACTTCCAACATTTTCTGCATGTGCGTCAAACATTGTAATAGCTCTTCAATTGTTCAAGATGGTCAACCCCATCCAGTTCTGGAACAGATGTAAGTTCCTACGACTTTTAAAAACAACTCCAAAACCCCTGCCACTGTCACTTTCTGCCCAGGCTGTGTGGTACAAGGGTGAATGGTGGCACTTGGGGTAGACACACTAGGATGTGCTTTCCTTCTTCCCCTCCCTCTGCTTCCTCATCTCCCTCTGCTTCGCACTCTCCCTCTACTTCGTCCTCTCCCTCCTCTTCTCCCTCTTCATGATCCACTCTCCCTCCTCTTCACTCTCCTCTTCCTCTCTCCCTCCACTCTCCTCTTGCTCCACTCCTCCCTCCTACCTTGCTCCACACCTCTAGCCCTCCAATCATCTCTAACTCCTCTTCCAACCTGCTTTTTGCTGCTGATCCCTGACTCTCCACATCATCTCTCTCTCTCTCTCTCTCTCTCTCTCTCTCTCTCTCTCTCTCTCTCTCTCTCTCTCTCTCTCTCTCTCTCTCTCTCTCTCTCTCTCTCTCTCTCTCTCTCTCTCTCTCTCTCTCTCCTCCAATCAACTCTTGCTTCTTGCCTGACAGAACAACTACAGAGCTTGCCAATGTTAGCTGATTAGTTATGAAGCTGGGACAAAGCAAGCAACTTGTTAGCTGGCTATGTAAACAAATCTCCAACTACCCTAACACTACATCTAAGCTGTCAAATAATAGGAAAACGAGGCAATGTTTAGCCTATGACTATCTGCACCTAGCAAACATGACAAACCATAACCTAAACCCAACAGATGAATTACTCTAGCTTTCATTTCAGTGGCTAGTTAGCTGGTTGTTTGTATGTCTAGCTAGTGAAAATGACAGCTGACGCTTTGTGAGCTCTGCCCTAATTTACCTACACACAACATTTCTTGCCTGACAGAATGATTGCTTGAATGATTGATCTCTGTCTCATGGAAATAGTTGCAGCGTTCAGCTGTATATAGTCAGCTAACTAGTTGGTTGTTTAATCTTGTTTCTACTTAGCTGCTTGTTAGCTTTAGCTAGCTATAGGCAAAAAAACAAGGAAAATCCATACAGAATTTTTTTTTATGTCACAGGCCATTTCAATGCTTGTCTATGGGATATACAAATAAATAGCTCCCAGATTGCAGTTCCCATGTCTTCCACCAGATGTCAACAGTCTTTAGAAAGGGTTTCAAGCTTGTTTTTTGAAAAACGAGCGAGTAGTTGTAGTTTTTCCCAAGGTGTCTCTCATTAGAAAAGTATTCTTGTTGCATGCGTGAATGAGGTGCGCGCTCTTCAATATTTATCTTCCCTATTAAACATACTATTCTCCGTCGTAAATTGTATCTTTTGTTTAGATATTTGAGTACCTGAGTATTAATTAGAAACATTGTTTGACTTGTTTGGAAGAACTTTACTGGAAAATGTTGGGATTCGTTTGTATGCATGTTGAATGAGTGGATTACTGAATCAAGCGCACCAACTAAACTGACATTCTTGGGATATTAAACATGACTTTATCGAACAAAACAACCATTCATTGTGTAGCTGGGACCCTTGGGATTGCAAACAGAGGAATATCTTCAAAGGTAAGTGATTTATTTTATCGCTATTTGGGATTTTGTGATGCTTGTGCTGGTATGAAAAAGTATTTTGATGTGGGCCGCTGTCCTCAGATAATCGCATGGTATGTTTTCGCAGTAAAGCCTTTTTGAAATCTGACAATGCGGTTGGATTAACAAGAATATAAGCTTTTAAATGATGTAAGACACGTGTATGTTCATGAATGTTTAATATTAAAATTTTGTCATTTTAATTTGGCTCGCTCCAGCTTCACCGGATGTTGTCGATTTTGATCCCGATGACGGTTAAGAGGTTTAATGTTGATAGAAAATGTTGTGATTTTTTATAGAAGATTGATTTCAACATTATGCCTCTGATGCATTTCTTCATCACCAACAGGAAAGACACGTTTAAGCATTGCAATTGTTTGTTTCCCTCTTGATTTATTTTCCCAGGTGCTTCAGTATCAAAAGGTAATTTCAATCATGGCAACAATAGTTGCACATTTCGATGTGTTGAGTGATTATTGCATAATAACTTAATTGAGCAGTCTTTCACTGTATTTAGATATTTCCAATGCATCTACAGAGGGTTAATAGAGTGTTAGTAAATACACTGAACATACTCATCCGTTGATGCATTTTTATATAGTCTGTAGACCATCAACTAAGCTCAACTTGTGTCTCACTTTATTTGGATAGTTTCAAGGCATATCTACTGATAGTTACTCGAATGATAATAAATATTAAGATGTAACTGATATGCAGCTGAGATGCTGCTGATAGTCTCTTGATTGTTTGTTGAGCATCTACAGACGGACTATTGACTACCTTGTTGAAAATGAAGAGATATACTGTTGAGATGCTACCAAAATGCTAAAACCATTATGTTGAAATGCTGCTGATAGTCCTACAGATAGTTTGTTGGACATCTGTAGATGGACTACAGACACTTTCTTTTTGAAAGTCAACCGACATGCAGTTGACATGTTACTAATAGACAGAGCATCTACAGATGGACTATCCAAATAATGTGTTACTAGTTTTCCAATTCCTTTTAAGGTGTCTTTCAGAAGTTGTAAATATTGGTAAATCATTCATAAATGATCAGTAGGTTCCCAGTTTCTTTAAAAGGTATCTTTTCAGCAGTTATTCATGTTGTAAAGATACATTTGGTAATAGTCAATGGATTGACAATTTAATTTGGCCATTTAAAAACGTTAAGTCATTGAAATTGTACGTTAAACGTCATAGCATAGTTGAAAGATATGTGTTGCGTAGAAACACGAAGTGGGTGTCCCAGCAGAGATAGATGGGATGGGCTGAGGGAAGCTGAGGGAAGCTGAGGGTTGGTATGTGGAATTGGAGACAAGTGGGAGTGGAGTTGCTGTGTGAGAGAGAGAATGATGGTCAAAAGATATAGGGGGAAAAAAAGTCTAAATAAAACATAATAAAAGTACATTTGAATGACACTAAGTGTCAGTGTTTTTACAACTAATGCCGGTTTGCCTGAGGCTGATGCTGTGCAGGTGTTTGTACACATGCATATACACACACTCTCATTAAAACAAACACATACAAGAACACACATACATGTAATAGTGCCAGACATGCATACAAACATATACAGTTGGCATTTCTGTTATGATTTCAGTTGTCCTTGTTGTCCTTTGTTTTATATATCTATATATACTGTATTGTTTGCTGTTGTTTGCGGTTTTCTTCTGTCTTTTTCTTTTTAACTTGGTTGTTGGTGCATTGGGGGGTTCTTGGGAGTGGGGAATGGAGTTAATTGTATTTTATATTTTTTTCTGGCGGGGGGGGGGGGGGGACTGTGGGAGGGGTCTCGAATGGTTGAGGGGCAACTATTGGGGAACTGTGGGGGGATCTTGGAGGGTTCGGGTTTCACAAGATTGTGATCATGAAAAAGGAAACCATGACATATATTTTATATCCCTATCATGCAAACGCACCCTCACACATAAGGATGGCTCAGTTTCGGAAAGACTGATACATGTTTGATAGTGTCTTGATGCTGTATTGTTTGTCCTTCATGTTCTAATACTTTAATGTTACCCCTTCCTTTTGTTTTTAGTAATAAATAATGCAAATAATTTTTAAAAAACTCATTAATACATGTTCATCGGTCTAACTAATCTATAAATGTTTATAGGTCTGCCACTTTAAAATAAGGTATTCTTTCAGCAGTTATAAATGTTTATGACTCATTTATAATTGTTCATAGTTCTACCACTTTAAAATAAGCTATTATTTTAGCAATTATACTGTAAATGTTGGTAAAAGGGTGGCAGGTAGCCTACTGGTTAGACCGTTGGGCCAGTAACCGAAAGGTTGCTAGATCGAATCCCCGAGCTGACAAGGTAAAAATCTGTCGTTCTGCCCCTGAACAAGGCAGGTAACCCACTGTTCCTAGGCTGTCATTGTAAATTAGAATTTGTTCTTAACTGGCTTGCCTAGTTAAATAAATGTTAAATAAAATTTTAAAAAACAATTTCGAGATGATTTGAGAGTTCACTCAGAACTTAGATATACTTATAGGCAGTAGTTGGGTACTCATCACACATGACATGAGAGAAGATTCAGTTTTTCTGTTAAACAGGTTCAGACAATGAGTGGTGGGTACGAAGATCGAAATATTGAACAATTTTAGAGTACACCTCCTCCACTATTTCCCCTAACTAAGGTATTAGACTTCATCATTACACACCAGAGATTTCACCATACATGGACAATCACAGAGAAGTGGTACGGGTGTTGATATAGTCTGGTAAGGGGTAATGTGTTAGGAATGATATGATTGAATCATGTCTGGGATGTAGGTTCGGCCTGGACATCATGGTTTCCAACGTGGGTCAAGACACATCATGAAAACCAACCTTTACTGTTACTGGAAAAGAGCAGCAATGCATCACACACAAAAGTGAGAAACAAACTATTGTTCAACTGTGCAACTATTGAAAATAAGGTTGCATAATGATACATAGGGGTTCATCTTATAAGCGTTTGTCAGTGCATTTATAAAGTGTTAATAACTGGAGGTAAATATTGTCTCACTATCTGGCAAGCACTGACCCGTTCTTGCCCTTGTAAAGTGTTGCCCTTATAAGTGTCATAGCGAAATGGCGCACAACTCAAAGGAACTAGGCTGAGGGAGGATTTTTTTTCCCATCTCAATCCCTACTGCCTCAGATACCATGTCTGTGAATGATTCATAACACAGTTATTCTCCATCACACGACACCACTGGTATTGGCATGATATTGTTGCTTCGGTGGGTGCTTCTTTTGTGTTGCATAATTGAATTTAAGAGCAAGTGCATGCACTCATGACCAAACATGTTTTTGATTACTACATCAAATAAACAACGTCATATTGTAAATCCAAAAATGTATAACTGTACGTTTGTGCACATGCTCGCTTGCATGCCTGTTTTTTTTTATTTTTTAAGTAGGACAATAAAGCAGAAAAACGCCATGCAATCTCTCTGCAGTAACTAGTCAGTAGAGCATTAATTCCAATCGGGGGCTGGGAGGGCCAAGCGAGAGCATCGCCACCACTTAACACTGTGGCTGTGAGTGCGTGTCGAGACGAGTCCCCGCTCCTTCCCCCTCATTACCGCCCTGGTGTTGGGCAGGGTCCGCCGCGATGCCAACGGTCACACATCAGCGCCTTATCTCATCTTATCTGACGCAGAGAGATGATGGCCGTCACCTCAACCTCCACCCCGGCCCCCCCGCTGCCTGTAACACAACTAAGGCCCTGGCCAGCCTCAGCTTCCAACACAGCCAGCCAGGCAGGGCCAGACAAATAGATTGTCCTCTGTATTTATACCCTACTGTACATCACTCTTCCTCTCACAGCTCTCAGCACAGGTAGCTAGCTGTTTTATATGAAATGAACAATCTTTATAGAAGTCCCGAGCCATAACAAGCCTGATTTTCAGCGCTGGCCTGGGTATATAAGTCTCACTGAATTGTCAGGCTTCTTGCTCGACAAATCAAGCCTAACTTATGATGTTTTCGGAGTAATTTTTATCCCCGTTTGACTGGCCAACTACCCGGTGGTAATAGGATGTTGGGAAAGGCCAGTGGGGATGTTTGCGCGGCGTGTGATTGATCGATGCAGCCTGCACTTTTCATTTATATCTCCCCATTCCGAATCAGTTAAGTTTAGGAAAAATGAATCCAAAAAAACGAGAGAAGAGAAATGGCGGTAGATTACAGGGAGGCAAGCTCGTAGATCTAAGTTTGGCCCGTGTTGGGGGGTGCGGATTGTCTGTGAACATTAAGTTATCTAAATGAAAATCAATACTATATGTGCCAGCGTTTTACTACAAAGAACTGCCCTGAGAGCAGGCAGGGTGGAGGGGCTTGCTGGGGCTGAGCATGGCTCTTTCGCTCTCTTTCTCTCTCTTTGACCTGTCCCTGTGGCCTAGCCCCTAGGGGACTTCTAATTGGCTCCGGGGCCTGATCATACCGGAGTTAAATGTAGAAGCAGAAAAGGCATCCGAATTTTCAAAATGATCTCAGTACCCAGGAGCTGGGGCTTCACCTTGGTATGGAAGTGACTGTTTGTCTGTCTTAATATGTGAGTGTGACAGTGTTGGTGTCTAACTATATCATATGTCAGCTTGTGTGTGTATGGGGTGTCCCTGGAGAAGGGGGTGTATCTAAGCAGGAATGGCCCTCACCAGGCCGCTAGAGAAATCTCTCTCTGGTCACGCTCCAGCGGCTTCTCACCTGTCAGCCACACTAGAATCATTTCATCCCACTTGCAATTAGACAAAGGTTTCTGCAAAGCCACAGAGCAGCATGGGGCGACAGTGGGTTGGATGGAGTCTTCCACACCGCTCACCACCAAGCAGGGTGCAAAAACAAACGGGTCCACAGTGCAAGCATACTATAAAACTGAATCAAACACCTCTGCCGTGTTGGGAAAATATTCTAAGATTGTCAGGATTTCTTTTCACCCTCTCTGCAGTACAAAAGTTATCTTCCTGATGCTAGAATTCAATGTCTATTTTACAATGTAGCCTTTACAGATCCTCCTTGGGCAGAGGTGGATTGGGCCATCTGTCCTGTAATAATTTTGATCTAGGGGCCACAATTCTTTTTTTTTAATGTCAACGTTAAGGGACACATACCAATCACAGGACTAATATCAAGGTCATCTAGATTTGCTGGTCCTGTGCATTTGATGATATGCCAGAAGCCACTCGTAGGGAAGTGGCTAATACACCCAGGCACTTGTCTCTATATTATGAGGGGAACATTAACCCTCTGTTGTCCACCACTGATGATAGCGATCTGAAATCCTTCTTTCATACTTGGGCCCATACCTACAGTATGTTTACCCATATGAGAAGTACCCGCTCAGAGCATCTCCAGCTTCAACATTGTGAATTGGGTTGAGATGGATTAAGGGGATAGCGATACTTAAAAGAAGTAGAGAAAAAAGTTCATTATAATGAATGTGCTAGCCTAAATTTCATGTTAATCCAACAAGGCATCGTTAGATCAAACATCTGGACTTATTTTACCTTTAGGCAAGTCAGTTGAGAACAAATTATTATTTACACCGACAGCCAGTGGGTTAACTGGCTTGTTCAGGGGCAGAATGACAGATTTTTACCTTGTCAGCTCAGGAATTCGATCTAGCAACCTTTCGGCTACTAGTCCAACGCTCTAAGCACTAGGCTACCTGTCGCCCCTACATTGAGCTCTACACTGAGAACATAAAGGAATCCAAAAGAGAGGGATTGAGAGAGGTGGAGAGGTAGACAGGGAGTCTGAAAACAGAAGACACGACACTGTATTAGGGAGTCATGCTATAATGTACCCCCCATTCTCGAGGTTCTCAGTGCTGTTTTAAAAAAAAGGGGACATTTCTCCATTGTGGAAGCAGTCAGGCAGAGGACAGGAGCTGGGGCCATGCTTATAAATCAGGCCTGAGTCTCTGGTGGCCAGCAGCAGGGGAATACTGCAGAGAGAGAGAGAGAGAGAGAGAGAGAGAGGGAGAGAGAGAGAAGAGGGAGAGAGAGAGAGAGAGATAGATATTGCATACATGTAAACTCAAGTGGGGGCTTAGAGAGGAATGATGTTCTCTAGTGTTAAACACCCCCCACTGCCAAGCAATCCCCCACCCCACACACCTCCAACACCATAGCTTGTCCCACTTCAATGACCCCCCCCCCCCCCCCACCACTCTACCTCACATAAATTAGAAGTGCTCCTGACTACATTGCCCAGACGCCAGGAAAATTCTAGTGCCCGATGTGGCAAATGCGCAAACTGGCCATACAGAGAGACCATTTAGGGAAGGGCCTGAGGACACTGCTGGGGGGAGGAGAGAGACAAATCACCCCCATCTGATGCTACCAACAGAGCTAACTACCAAGGGAAAACACCTTATTAGTTCAGCATATAAATATATACATATATATATATACATACATACAGTATGGTAGGAAAGCAAAGAAAGTATTGCATTAATCCCAAAAGTGTCTAATATGCATGGTGAATTACAAAGAACATTTGGATAATAGTGCCTCATATAAACCTGTATTTTATATTAGAAGTGTTGAAAGTAAATATTTATTCAATCGCTTTTTGACAGACTGCACTCGAAATCTTGGCAGATAAATTAAGCTGAGGCCGATATTCATAATTAATTCAAAAGGTGGCCTACCGGTATTTGGTTAAAAACAAACATGTATGTATTTATTCTACAAATAATACTTTTATGCTTGAATGCTTTGGTTTATCTATTCGGCTTTAATTATTTTTAATTAAATGGATAATTCACGTTCATTAGTTTCACCTGTTCATTAAAAGACAGACACAGATCTATAAAGAGGGCAAGGTTTGTATGAAACATCAGGCAACTGTGGACGAATCTGGCCTTGCATGCTAAATGAATAGGTGGTCTGAGGAAAGGAAGCATGCAGGTGCCTTATCAAGAGGAGGATAGAGGTTAGATAGCTAACACAGAACAGGGTAGCAGGAAGGCCCAAGTTTCTTTTAAAGCCAGGGCTATTCTTTGGTACAACGAGCATCAATAAATGGAAGCTGTCTCCCTTCCATGAGCTGGTATACTCACAACATTCAATGATACATCATGTAACGTAATTCAATAGGAGACATAACATGATGTTCAAGTAAAGGGGTCAACAACACCAAATTATATTTTAATCTCTTCATTCATTTCAGCTGGAGAAGACACTCAAAATCATACAAATTGTAGATTTTGTTTGCTTATATATCATTGCTCATTTGCATATCAAAGCATGTGCATGACAATACCATATACCAAATTTGTATTTACTATTGACGTTGCCCCACTGTAGATGGTGATTCCATCCTTATTGTAACCTACTACAGTCTCCAACACACCACAGTATATCACATAACACAAACAAAAACATCCATCCATCCCTCACACACATGCACACAGGCACATGAACGCACACATGCACGCCAGCCTGCAGAACAAGCCTGTGTAGCTAGAAACGATAGACCAGGTAGTCCCACGGTTGAGCCCTCTCCTCAAGTCCCCATACTGCTTCCCTGAGCTTAGGGGACTCAGTGTTTTCTCCCTTTTCTGCGTTTCATCTTAAGTGAGTTTATTCAAGTGTAGTCAATGTTTTTCTTCCTGAAAGACTAGCAGGGGAGAGGAACAGGAGTAAATGCAGCCACACATTCACAGCGAGCAGGGCAGGCAGCCCAGAGGACACGTTTAGTAATCCCACCAATGATGTCCGTGGCCCAGTGATGGCTACCAGCCCTACAAATACCCACAGACCCTCAATCCATTTTTATTGTATTCGGGCTGCAGTGTTGTATTTCCTGCCTTACTCTTAGCACCACACACACACTACACTCGGAAACAAAAATCCATAATATCGATTGGCCAGTGTCACCACAATTATTCTTTTGAAACAGCCATTGAAAACAAATTACATCTGCACTGCGTTTTCATCCGATTGCTCCGGGTGAGCAATGCTCACACCAACCCCTCCCTCCAGCTTTACTACCTTTAGCACTGTGTGGCTAACGACTGCGCTGGCCGGGTTGTATGTGGGGGGTGTCGGGTCTGCAGAGAGGGGGGATCTGGGGAAATGCTCTGAGAGAGATATTTAAGGGTAACAAAAGCTTAAATTAGTGACAAATTAGTAAACAACTAGAAAATAAGAACGGTGTGTTTGTCAAATAAATTAAAATCATATGTTATTTGACATATGCTTTGTAAACAACCAACGTAGACTAGGAGTGAAAGTTTACTTACGGGCCCTTCACAACAACTCAGAGAGAAGAATAAGAAATAATAACACAAGGAATAATGAAGTGATAATGCCAGAGAAGCCGGTGTTTGGAGGATATATTGGCACGGGTGTTGCCAATATATCCTCCAAACACCGTCTTTATACCATGGGTTACCAACATATTCAAATAATGATTGACATATTTTCATTAAAAACTTTATTTTGATGAATTTATTCACACTATTTCATCCTTCCACGGATATAGTCCCGACACAAATCTAGGGTTGCTACCCGAGCTGGCTGGTCGTTCGTATTATCGGTTCGGTTGCCAGAGACGCGACCCAGTCGTTTTCAGTCTTTTTCTTCTGTATCTATGGACATGACACAGTCGTTTGTTCTAAATGCTCCATTGCTATACTGGCTGGCAACGTTCTTATCCCTTGCTTGCTAGCTAGCCAACTACGGCTAACTTACAGTCACGTCAAACAGTGCAGCCAGAAAAAAACAACGAAGTAGCTGCATTTGCATTTGTTTAAAAACCTCTCTGGGGTAGGCGGGACGCTTGCGTCCCACATGGCCAATAGCCAGGGAAAATGCAGAGCGCCAAATTCAAATACATTTCTATAAAAATCGAACTTTCATTAAATTACACATGCGAGATAGCAAATTAAAGCTACACTCGTTGTGAATCCAGCCAACATGTCAGATTTCAAAAAGGCTTTTCGGCGAAAGCATAAGATGCTATTATCTGATGATAGTACAACAGTAAACAATGAGAGAGTAGCATATTTCAACTCTGCAGGTGCGACACAAAACGCAGAAATAAAATATAACTCATGCCTTACCTTTGTTTTGTTGGCACTCCTGTATGTCCCATAAACATCAGAAATGGTCCTTTTGTTTGATTAATTCCGTCGATATATATCCAAAATGTCCACTTATTTGGCGCGTTTGATCCAGAAAAACACTGCTTCCAACTTACACAACGTCGCTGCAAAATATCTCAAAAGTTACCTGTAAACTTTGCCAAAACATTTCAAACTACTTTTGTAATACAACTTTAGGTATTTCTAAACGTATATAATAGATCAAATTGAAGATGGGATGATCTGTGTTCAATACAGGAGCAAAACAAACTGACGCTACTTTTCTGGTTACGCGCCTCTATCAAAAGGTGCACATGAAGTGACGTTCGTTCTGAGCTATGGTACTTCTTCATTACACAAAGGAAAAACCTCAACCAATTTCTACAAACTGTTGACATCCAGTGGAAGCGGTAGGAACTGCAGGAAAGTCAATTCGAATTCTGGATTCCCCATGAAAAACTATTGAAAAGACAGTGACTTCAAAACAAAAAAAATCTGAATGGTTTGTCCTCAGGGTTTCGCCTGCTAAATAGGTTCTGTTATATTTACAGACATGATTCAAACAGTTTTAGAAACTTCAGAGTGTTTTCTATCCAATACTACTAATAATATGTATACACAGTATCAGGATCTGGGACAGAGTAGGAGGCAGTTCAGTTTGGGTATGCTATTTATCCAAAAGTGAAAATGCTGCCCCCTACCCCAAACAGGTTAAGCTGTTTTCTAGTGACATTTATTTGGATACATCCATAACAATGAGCTAATGATGTGCAAATACACCTGGCATAGAACATGTGCCCTCTCGTCAGGACACAGATAGCCAACAACACAGCAAACACAAACTGAAGCAGGAAAGACTTCAAACTACCTGCACATCCTTTCGTTTGACCTGTTATCTATTGATAGTTCTTTGTATATATCCATACAAATGATGCTGATTCCTGATTTCAACTGGCTGAGAAAATTTGAATATTGAAATCATATTAAATGTCAGAGAGACAGACAGCAAGGTTTATATAAATATCCAGTGTTGAAAACTAAATGTTAGTTTAAAACAAGTGTGAGATAATGTCAAGATGATATTCATAATGTAGATCAAGTTTATAAATTGCCTGGCTGGGCTGATGAGACTGATGGATTGCGCAGTCAGATGTAACAGCGTAAACAGCATTTTAACGTCATAGATTTAGCCGGTGATAACTTGTGGAATAGACACCAGCTAGAATTAGATTTTAACCAATCAACGTTCAGGATTAGACCCACCCGCTGTAAAAATACACAATGAGTAATGATAACAAGCATTTCGCTACACTCGCATTAACATCTGCTAACCATGTTTATGTGACAAATAAATGTGATTTTATTTTATTTTAACATGTCTATATACACGTAGTGCCAGTACTGAGTTAATGTGCAGGGGTATGAGGTCATTGGAAATATATGTACATATAGGTAGGGTTAAAGTGACCAAGCAACAGGATATATAATAAATAGTAAAAGCAGCATACAGTGCATTCGGAAACTATTCAGACCCCTTGACTTTCTACCTGCAAAAGTGTCAATACAGGAATAAGATTGAATCTTACTACACTTGCTCCGACACTCGTCAGATGTGTCAGGGCATGCAAACTATTACAGACGACAAAGGGAAACACAGCAGTTAGCTGCCCAGTGACACAAGCCTTGCCTCAGTGGCAAGCAACACTGAGGCATGCGTGAGAGCATCAGCTGTTCTGGACGACTGTGTGAGTGATCACGCTCTCCGTAGCCGATGTGAGTAAGACCTTTAAAAAGGTCAACATTTACAAGGCCGCGGGGCCAGACGGATGTCTACACTGACATTTTCAACCTGTCCCTGACCGAATGTGTAATTTCAACATGTTTCAAGCAGACCACCATAGTCCTTGTGCCCAAGAACACTAAGGTAACCTGCAGAAAAGACTGCCGACCCATAGCACACATCTGTTGCCATGAAGTGCTTTGAAAGGCTGGTCATGGCTCACATCAACACCATTATCCCAGAAACCCTAAACCCACTGCAATTTGCATACCGCCCCAACAGATCCAAAGATGATGCAATCTCTATTGCACTCCACACGGCCCTTTCCCACCTGGCCAAAGGAACACCTATGTGAGAATGCTATTCATTGACTACAGCTCAGTGTCCAACACCATAGTGCCCTCAAAGCTCATGACTAAGCTAAGGACCCTGGGACTTAACACCTCCCTCTGCAACTGGATCCTGGACATCCTGACGGACCACCCCCAGGTGGTAAGGGTAGGTAACAACACATCTGCCACGCTGATCCAAGCTGATCCAAGCATGCCCCCATTCTCATTGACGGGGCTGTAGGGGAGCAGGTTGAGAGCTTCAAGTTCCTTGGTGTCCACATCACCAACAAACTATCATGGTCCAAACACACCAGCAGTTGTGAAGAGGGCACTATAATGCCTATTCCCCTTCAGGAGACTGAAAACATTTGGCATGGGTCCTCAGATCCTCAAAAAGTTCTACATCTGCACCATCGAGAGTACCCTGACTAGTTGCATCATCGCCTGGTATGGCAACTGCTCTGCCTCCAACCGCAGGGCACTACAGAGAATAGTGTGTATGGCCCAGTACATCACTGGGGCCAAGCTTCTTGCCATCCAGGACCTCTATACCAGGCAGGTTCAGAGGAAGGCCATAAAAATGTACAGACACCAGCCAACCTAGTCATAGGCTGTTCTCTGTATACCACACGACAAGCGGCACCAGAACGCCAAGTCTAGGTCCAAAAGGCTTCTTAACAGCTTCTACCCACAAGCCATTAGACTTCTGAACATCTAGTCAAATGGCTACCCAGACAATATACATTGTCCCCACCCCCTATTTTTAAGCTGCTGCTACTCTTTATTATACATACATAGTCGCTTTACCTCTAGTTACATGTACATACTGTATTACCTCAATAACCTCGACTAACCTGTGCCCCTGCACATTAACTCGATACCAATACCCCCTGTCTATAGCCTTGCGACTGTTATTTTATTGTTGCTCCTTAATTATTTGTAATCTTTCCATTTTTTTCTTCTTATATTTTACTTACATTTTCATTTATACATTTTTTACTTCAGTTTATTTGTAAAAAAAAAATTTAACATTTAAACATTAAAAAAAATGGTTTGCTCATTTTAATATTTTGTGTATTATTAATTTATTTTGTAATATTTAAAAAGTATATATATTCTTAAAACTGCATTGTTGTTTAAGGGCTTGTAAGTAAGCATTTCACTGTAAGGTACCTGTTGTATTTGGCGCTTGTGACAAATACAATTTGATTTGATTTGATTTTGGAGCTCTGTCAGAGTGACCATCAGGTTCCTTGTCACCTCCCTTGGTCATCTCTCTTCTCCCCCATTTACTCACTTTAGCCGGGCAGACAGCTCTAGGAAGAGTCTTGGTGGTTCAATGCTGCACAATATTTTTTGGTACCCATCCCCAGATCTGAGCCTCGACACAATCCTTCGACATCATGGCTTGGTTTTTTCTCCGTCAACTGTGGGACCTTATATAGACAGGTGTGTGTGTGCCTTTACAAATCATGTCCAATCAATTCAATTTACTACAGGTGGACTCCAATCAAGTTGTAGAAACATCTCAAAGATGATGATTGGAAACTCTCATAGAAAAGGGTCTGAATACTTATGTAAACAACGTATTTCAGTTTTAAATGTTTTATACATTTGCAAACATTTCTAGTAACCTGTTTTCACTTTATCATTATGGATTGTGTGTAGATTGATGAGGATTTCAATTGTTTTGATATGTTTTAGGATAAGGCTGTAACATAACAAAATGTGTAAAAAATCAAGGGGTCTGAATACTTTCCGAATGCGCTGTATCTGGTGAAAAAAAGCTGTTCAGGGTCCTGTTGGTTCCAGACTTGGTGCATCGGTACCGCTTGTCGTGGATGGCTAGAGTCTGTTAGGGCCTTTCTCTGACACCGCCTGGTATAGAGGTCCTGGATGGCAGGGAGCTTGGCCACAGTGATGTACTGCACCGTACGCTCTACCCTCTGTAGTGCCTTGTGGTCGGATGCCAAGCAGTTGCCAAACCAAGCGGTGATGCAGCCAGTCAAGATGTTCTTAATGGTGCACCTGTAGAACTTTTTGAGGATCTGATGGCCCATGCCAAATCTTTTCAGCCACCTGAGGGGGAAGAGGCTTTGACTTGCCTTCTTCACGACTGTGTTGGTGTGTGTGGACCATGTTAATTCCTTAGTGATGTGGAGACCGAGGTGCTTGAAGCTCTCGACACGTGTGCTCAGCCCTCCATTTCCTGTGTTCTACGATCAGCTCCTTTGTCTTGCTGACATTGAGGGAGAGGTTGTTGTCCTGGTGTGTGTGTGTGTGTGTGTGTGTGTGTGTGTGTGTGTGTGTGTGTGTGTGTGTGTGTGTGTGTGTGTGTGTGTGTGTGTGTGTGTGTGTGTGTGTGTGTGTGTGTGTGTGTGTGTGTGTGGGTGCAGGGTACTGAAGCTGCAATTACCTGGTTGGTTTCCTCTTTCACTTATTAGAGAATATATCAGTGACAAGAGCATCAAAGACACAGAGAAAGCTAATAGAATTAGCTATCTGGTACCATTTCTCATGGTTTAGAACTGAGTCATGGCTGACTACTCACTGGTAAGTTTTATTGAACAGTGTTCTGTGTGTTCAATTATAAAAAAAATTGCCAGTAAATTATTAATAACATTTGATGGGTTTGAACAAAGCACTTCTGATTAAAGTTGTGCATACACTCTTAGAAAAAAGGGTTCAGAAAGGGTTCTCCAGGTAGAAAGGGGGTGGGAAATTCCAGTCCTCGAGGGTCTGATTGGTGTCATAGTTTTGCCCCAGCTCCAGCTAACACACCTGACTCCAATAATCACCTAATCACGATATTCAGTTTAGAATGCAATTTGATCAATCAGCTGTGTTTGCTAGGGATGGAGAAAAAGTGTTACACCAATCAGGCCGTCAAGGACTGGAGTTGCCCACCCCTGCCCTAAAGGGTTCTACCTGGAACCAAAAGGGTTCTTCTGTGGGGACAGCCAAAGAACCCTTTAACGTTCTAGATAGCACCTTTTTTCTCCAAGAGTGTACATTGTGTTCCATTCTGTTCCATGTATTTCAATGCAGCAGATAATAAATGCTTTTGCATGTTCAATGGAAAGGAAAATTAGAAATATATGTGATCATATATGTGACGGTACGATCCGTCTTGGATAAAAGCACCAGTGTTTTAAATACCACATGAATATTGTTTCACATGTTCTTGAGACAGAAAACTTGTCCCATCAACATGTAAAATGGAAACTGCAAAAAAAAAACTACCGGTCAAAAGTTTGGACACACCTACTCATTCTTTATTTTTACTATTTTCTACATTGTAGAATAATAGTGAAGACATCAAAACTATTAAATAACACCAATAGAATCATGTGGTAAGCAAAAAAGTGTTAAAGAAAAATATATGTTATATTTGAGATTATTCACATAGCCACACTTTGCCTTGATGGCAGCTTTGCACACTTTTGGCATTCTCTCAACCATCTTCGTGAGGTGGAAAGCATTCCTACCTGGAAAGCATTTCAAATAACAGGTGTGCCTTCTTAAAAGTTCATTTGTGGAATTTCTTTCCTTCTTAATGTGTTCTTAATGTGTTTGAGACAATCAGTTGTGTTGTTACAAGGTAGGGGGGTATACAGAAGATAGCCATATTTGGTAAATGACCAAATCCAAATTATGGCAAGAACAGCTCAAATAAGCAAAGAGAAACGACAGTCCATCATTACTTTAAGACATGAAGGTCAGTCAATACAGAACATTTCAAGAACTTTGAAAGTTTCTTCAAGTGCAGTCGCAAAAACGAGCGCTATCATCTTTGGTGGTCTGCTTAAAACATGTTGGTATTACAAACACAGACAGGGAAAGTTTGAAAATGTCAGTGAAGACACTTGCCAGTTGGTCAGCACATGCTTGCAGTACACATCCTGGTAATCCATCTGGCCCTGTGGCCTAGGGAATGTTTACCTGTTTAAAGGTCTTACTCACATCAGCTGCTGAGAGTGTAATCACACAATCTTCCCAGATCAGCTGGTGCTCTCATGCATGTTTCAGTGTTATTTGCCCCTGCCACATCCGACGAGCTTCAGAGCCGGTGTACTACAATTCAATCTTAGTCCTGTATTGACTGTTAGATGGTTTGTCAGAGGGCATAACGGGATTTCTTATAAGCTTCCGGGTTAGAGTCCCGCCACTTGAAAGTGGCAGCTCTAGCCTTTAGCTCAGTGCAGATGCTGCCTGTAATCCATGGCTTTTGGTTGGGGTATGTACGTACGGTCACTGTGGGGACGATGTCATCAATGCACTTTTTGATGAAGCCAATGACTGATGTGGTGTACTCCTCAATGCCATCAGAATAATATATATTCCAGTCCTGTAGCTTAGCATCTGCTTCATCTCACAACTTTTTTATTGATCTCGTCATTGGAGCTTCCTGCTTCAATATTTGCTTATAAGCAGGAATCAGGAGGATAGAATTATGGTCAGATTTGCCAAATGGAGGGTGAGGGAAATTTTTGTATGCATCTATGTGTGTGGTGTATAGGTGGCCCAGAGTTATTTTTCTTCTGGTTGCACATTTAACATGCTGATAGAAATTTGGTAGAACGGATTTAAATTTCCCTGCATTAATGTCCCCGGCCACTAGAATGCACCGCCTCTGGGTAAGCGTTTTCTTGTTTGCTTATGGCGAAATACAGCTCATTCAATGATGCCTTTGTGCCAGCCTCTGACTGTGGTGGTATGTTAACAGCTACAAAGATTACAGATGAAAACTCTCTCGGTAGGTAGTGTGGTCAACGGCTTATCATGAGAAACTCTACCTTAGGCGAGCAATAGCTAGAGACTTCCTTAGGTATTGTGCACCAGCTGTTGTTTACAAAAATGCATAGACTGCTGCCCCTTGTCTTACCAGACACCGCTGTTCAATCCTGCCGGTACATCGTATAACTAGCCAGCTGTATGTTGATATTGTCGTAGTTCAGCCACGACTCCGTGAAGCATAAGATGTTACAGTTTTTAATGTCCCGTTGGTGGTTTAATCTTCCGTGTAACTCAACAATTTTATTCTCTAAAGATTGCACGTTTGCTAGCAGAATGGAGGGAAGTGGGGGTTTATTCGATCGCCTACGAATTCTCAGATGGCAGCCCGCCCTTTGGCTCCTCTTTCTCTGCCTCCTCTTCACGCAGATCACGCGGATCTGGGCCTGTTCCCGAGGAAGCTGTATTTCATTCGTGTTGGGCTCGTCAGAGTCGTGAAAGGAAAAAAAGGATTCTGCTCATCCGTGGTGAGTAATCACAGTCCTGATGTCTAAAAGTTATTTTCGGTCATAAGAGACGGTAGCGGCAACATTATGTACAAAATAAGTAGCAGAAATAAGATACAAACAACTAAAATAAACACACAAAAAAAACCACAATCGGCTTGGGCCACGTAAAACGTCTGCCTTCTTCTCCGGCGCCATCTTACATATCTGTTATTTCATAGTTTTGATGTTTTCTACAATGTAGAAAATAGTAAAAAAATAAAGAAAAACCCTTGAAAAATCCTTGAATGAGTATGTGTTCTAAAACTTTTGACCGGTAGTGTACATTTTCAGATTGATCATTTGTGATCCTCTGTGTGTTTATACAATATGTCCATTATCAATATGCATACATTTAGAACAGCATACACGGATAACGGCTATGTTATTCTACATTATTTCTACAGTACATGTAACAAACCCCTCTGCCAAGTTCTGGTAGTTTCCCTTTAGCAGCAGTTTGGTGGTTCTACAGTTCTACCTGACAAAATAGAGGGGTGGGGGGGAGAATACAACTAATGTCAAGTGAATAGTGTTGATAATTAATCCTGTCTGGGCCTCCCCAGCCAGGCGGTAGGGTTGGAGGCACAATCCCTTTTGTAAGCTTTGACCACACAAGTCACCACGCCGGCCCTCCTGCAGCAGGGAAACGCCAACTTTGGAGTATTAAGAAAACCAATAGCCTTGTTGACATGAACATGGGAGCCTAACCCCCGCAGCCTCCTCATATGAAGCATTGATTTTTCTGTCTGGGTGTGGCGCTAAAGCCATTCATTCTTTATGGGCAGCAAGACTCACTGGGCCTGGCCAAATTCTCCATCTTACCTTGAGGGTAACACTTGAGGATTACTCAAACCCCCTGCTCGCCCCAGACATGATTTGTGTTAGGCCTGGATCATGGGGGGGGGGGGGGGGGGGGGGGTAAACGTCTTGGCCACTTTGGAATGGGGCTGACCTCCATAACCTTTGGGGGCCAGAGGTCTGTTATTCACAAAGTGGGGGTCTCAGTAGGTAGCACAGCACAACAACACTCCTGCTTGTGCTTACATGGCCAAATTATTTCAATTATCACCTCAATTCTCTCAGATATATGTACACACACACACACACACACATGAAACAGACATTCTGTGCATCCACAAACTCTTGTGCTTATCTCTCTCTCTCTCTCTCTCTCTCGCTGTCTCTGTCATAGTTTCAAATATGTTTGAGTATGAATGTTACATTAATATAATTTAGTGAACATCTTTGTTTTAATAACAGTCCTGAAGTAGTTTAAATCACTAGATAAATAATGCATGTATCGGCTGTAACAGTCTTTCCCAGTTTTCTTCTTGAGCCGTGCGGCGCATGGCATATGGCAGCTTTGAGTTCTCTTTCAGTGGCAGAAAAAAAGCATTAGAGAGATTTGAAGTGATTGGCGGGCACTGAGGGCCCTAGGCCACACATTTAAATACTAATCTCCATTCAGTCACATTACAGGCACAAGTCATTTCTATAAATGAAAGGGTCATAAACTCAGAATTTAAACCTAAGTTTGTCTTTGTTTAGTTCGTTCAATTCTGGTGGTGCTCCGTTGACTGTAGTTTCTAGTCCAATTAAATCTTGATAAGGAAGATGGTTTCCATTATTAACCAGAGTGTGTTAGTTTGCATCAGAATCCTCAGTGTGCTAGAAAATGCATTGTTCCTTATTAAGTTTGAAAATGAGAGGTGAAAACTGGTAGGAAGAACCTGAGAGAAGGACAAGGAATTTGTGTAAACAAAGTAATAAGTCTTTCAAGGGTTGATTAACCAAGCCCACAAAGAGAAATTCAGAATGTATATATAATTATTTGGACTGTCATACAGAGGCGAATGTATTTGACAAGATCCGTATGAGATATGATGCAATAACAGAATATATTAAATAGGAAAAAAATTGCTTGGCTTGAATAGCAGTAGGACATTAGGGAAGGAACGATATTAGAACAACACAATTATAACGCTTTCCCCAGGACACGCTGTTAGCGTTTCTGATGCATTAGTGGGCCTTAGCTAACAAAGATTTTTTTTTTATAGCGCAGCAGATTTTCAAAGCACCAGTTGTACCCAATATCATTAAATATGTATATAACTTTCCTTCAACATGACAAGTGTTTGGTTGTAGAAAAGATGTGCCGTTAGCTGGGAAGGGAAGCATCTTGCTGTTTTATTTGGTTTGCTCTCCCCTCTTGCTCCCCCCTCTCTCTATTTCTCCCTCTCCCTTTCTCCAGTACAGTGTGCTCTCTCTTTTCTTCTCTCTCTCTCCCACTGTCTTTCAGCCTTTTCTCCAGCCATCAACTCTCCAGCTGAAAGATGTACCCATTACAGAGTGGCAGTTTGACACACAATGACCTGTCAGAACATTCATCTCGAAATGTTTTACTTTAGCAGGGAGCAAAAACGGAGCAGAAAATAAGCAAGTTGTTTCAAGGCCTTGGAATAAGATCAAAGACTCGCTGGCACCCACGGACACTGGGCCTTTGATTTACAGTGGATCTGTCAAATGGTGATTAGACTGGGCAAGTGCTTAAAAACCTGAGCATTCACCGCTGTAACAGCAACACCATTCCACCATTATAACCCACAGCCCAAAACTGTCAGCACACAACATACATTGTTCTTGTCAGAATTCAGCTGTCTACAAACTCTATAGTGGGTTGGTGGTTGAGTTGTTAAACAGGCCTACAAAGTTACTTCCCGGAAGTAGTACGCAGAGAAATATAGACATTTTGAAATGTGGCAAATAAAACGCAAAAAGTGTGACTGTTAGTAATGTGTTCACCAGAATACCATTTGCCTGACCCTCAATGCTGATTGACATGATTAACTACTAGCTTGCTTTGGGACGTTCTGGCTCGGACAAGGCTTACTTGTCAACACACTATCACAGATTATTGTGAAATAGGAACAATTTACTTCTTAAAAATGTGTGACAGGCATATGAAAAAGTCGTTATATTTTCTGTTTCTACATACCGCATTCGTGTCCAGTACACCATTTTTCCTGTCCACCATATGATTTTATTTATAACGCATTTGTGTGTAGTACACAATTTTCTGTTGTGGCTGACGTTAGCTAGGTTAGCTACTTGGCTAACGTTAGCTAGGTTAGCTACTAGGCTAACGTTAGCTAGGTTAGCTACTAGGCTAACGTTAGCTAGGTTAGCTACTTGGCTAACATTAGCTAGGTTAGCTACTAGGCTAACGTTAGCTAGGCTAGGTGTTAAGTTTAGAGTTAGGGGTTAAGGTTAGTCGCAAAGGTTAGGTATGAGGGTTAAGTAACATGATAGCTAAGTAGTTAAAAAGTAGCAAGTAGTTGCAAAGTTGCTAATTAGATAAAATGCTATTTAGAAAAGTTGTACATCATGTGATTCGGACACGTAACGTTTGGTTGCTAGACCTTTGCATTATGCATCCTCCCATCCTCCCCGATCAATCTCCCTCCTAACGTTTCTGTCTTAAGTAACCTATTGCCTTCATCCTTGATTGAAATTCACTGTACACAAACCCCTACACAAAAAGATTTGCAGATTTGAAACTGCAGTAAAAGTGCAGTGACTGTGGTATTTTGGACACAGTAATTGCAGAATAACTGCTGTGATCAGAGGTTGAACTTCAGCTATACTGCACTTAAAACAAGATGGCGCCGACAGAGATGGTGGCCTCGCTTCAGGTCCTTAGGAAACTACGCAGTTTTTTTTTGTATTCATTTAAGTATTATTTCTTACATTGTTAGCCCAGGAAAGAACTATTGAATCCAAAAACAATGACAACTTACCAACATTACAACCAGGAGTACGTCTTTTCCGAAGTGGATCCTTTGTTCGGACCTCCACCCTGGACATGGGATCTTATCCCAGAGGCCGACCCAAAACAACCAGCTGGCTGGTGTGTTTACGGATACATTTAATCAATCCCTATCCCGGTCTGTTGTCCCCACATGCTTCAAGATGGCCACCATTGTTCCTGTTCCCAAGAAAGCTAAGGTAACTGAACCAAATGACTGTCACCCCATTGCACTCACTTCTGTCATCATGAAGTGCTTTGAGAGACTAGTCAAGGAGCATATCACCTCCACCCGACCTGATACCCTAGACCCACTCCAATTGGCTTACCACCCCAATAGGTCCACTGACGATGCAATCGCCATCACACTGCACACTACCCTACCCCATATGGACAAGAGGAATACCTATGTAAGAATGCTTTTCATTGACTACCAACAATGACGAGAGGGAGGAGGTAAGGGCCCTCGGAGTGTGTTGTCAAGAAAATAACCTAACCTGGTCAACCCTGGAGGCTGAAGAAATTTGGCTTGTCACCTGAAACACTCACAATCTTTAACACATGCACAATCGAGAGCATCCTGCCGGGCTGTATCACCACCTGGTACGGCTACTGCACCACCCTTAACCGCAAGGGTAGTGCGGTCTGCACAACGCATCCCCGGGGACAAACTACCTGCCCTCCAGGACACCTACAGCACCCAATGTCATAGGAAAGCCAGAAAGATAATCAAGGACAAACACCACCTGAGCCACTGCCTGTTCACCCCGTTATCATCCAGAAGGCGAGGTCAGTACAGGTACATCAAAGCTGGGACCGAGAGTCTTTAAAACAGCCTCTATTTCAAGGCCATCAGACTGTTAAACAGTCATCACTAACATAGAGAGGCTGCTGTCAACATTCAGACTCAAATCTCTGGCCACTTTAATAAATGGACTTAAAGGTATCACTAGTCACCTTAAATAACACCACTTTAATAATGTTTACATATCGGTATCACTAGTCACCTTAAATAACACCACTTTAATCATGTTTACACATCCTACATTATTCATCTCATATGTATTTACTGTTCTATACCAACCAGTGCATCTTGCAATGCCTGCACGGCCATCGCTCACCCATATATATTCTTATTCATCCCTTACATTTGTGTGTATTAGGTTGTTGCTGTGTATTTGTTAGATTACTTGTTAGATATTACTGTACAGTCGGAACTAGAAGCACAAGCATTTCGCATCACTCGCATTAACATCTGCTAACCATGTGCATGTGACCAATACAATTTGATTTGATTTGACTCTGACTGCAGTTACACTGCAAAATTACTGCAGTAAAAAAAACAGTGTTATTTTGGACACAGTATTTGCATCCTACTGTAGTTATACTGCACTCTAACTACAGTTATGCTCTAGTGTACTGCAGTTATACTGCACTCTGACTGCAATTTTTTTCCGAAGGGAAATCGTGTGGTGTGTGTCTGTCATGAATTTCGCATAAGTGATTCGTATCTATTTCCTGTTCATTTGTGATAGTGCGTTGTACTTGCTCACTTAGGCTACTTACTTAGTAGCTAGCTAGCTAAAGTTTGTAGTTCGCTGCAGTGATCTAGCTAGCAATTCAAGGGGGAAAGAAAGCTAGCTTGTAGCTAGAGCTTAGTGCTCCTATGAAATGTCTAATGTTTTCCAGAACCCACTTTCTGGAATTGATTGAATGCTGGCCTAGTACCAAAATACATCTTCTTATATGATATACCCACAGTTTAGTTTTTAGAACGTTATTGGTTTAAACATGGGAATGATGTAAATCCCCTCTACCTGTGCATTCTGAGTTCATAATGGCTGTGCTGAGCTCATGATGTGAGTAGTGTGGGTTCAGGTGTCATGTTCTCCAGAGCCCCCTTCACACTTTATTGAGTCTTATGGAGACTTGATTCACATGTGATGCTGGTCATCAGTCACCGCCCACACCTCTTCCACATACAGCAACTCCTCCCACAGTGTGCCATACACCGAATCCCTAACCTTACAACCACAAGGCTCTGTGTCATTCCATGGAGAAAACAACTGACCACACATTTTACCGTAGAATAGGCTACACATCCCCAGAGTATAAGCGATTAAGCAATGATAGAGCTGGTTTCTTTGTTCTTAGTGGTACACATTGCCAAGTGTGATTTCAAAAGAGTGCAGTGCCGGCATCTTCTTTTTTCAAAGAATGTCTTTCGAAATACATATTTTTTTGAGCTGCGTATTTCCCCCAAGCATGCTGTGATAAAAATTTACATTGCGTTTTCTCTCACTGTAACAGAGTTTGGAAGGTAGGGGCTATCTGTGTTCTTTAGGATGAATATCCCGGGGCAGGCCCTATCTGAAATATGCAGTGCCCAGCATGTTTTGTTTTTTTAAACGAATTGCGTCTTCCTTGAGTCGTGCATCTCCCAAAGCGTTCCTGTGATCAACATCTGCATCACGTTCCCACTGTGTCCAGGAAAAGTAAAATAGCAAACAGAACAATCTATTGTGCTGCAGGTTCAGTTCAGTGTCTGATTAAAAATGCAAGCTGTGCTATTCCACGGTGGAGAGAAACAAACGCACTGCAGGGCATTGCACTCAAAAGAATCAGCGCAATGCAAATAGAACCAACATGAATGGAACTGTTTAACATCCTGTCCCGGCACATACTCAGTGGGGATAACTGCATAAAACATCCCCAAAGATTATACTAGTATTTTATTGCGTTTAACTATTCAAATGCCGTCTGCAGATATCTTCTTTTAGTTTGTTACTATCTGAAGAGCCCTTTTCATATGATAAGTGGCTCGCTGTCAATGCTTTCATCTTTCTTTGTTGCCGCTGTTTCTTATTGTCTTGCTTTAACGTTAACAGAGTGATCACGCCAGCATGAAGAGTACAGTTCCTTCGTTTGAGCTGTATAATAACCAGGATCATTGTGCATCTCAGAGCACCTCATTAAACTATGCTTATATACTACAGTGACCTCAAAACTATTGACAAAGAAATCAATGACACAAAGTGAATCATGTCACTTGCATAATTCCCTGTGCTAAACCGCGTCCAACGTTCTGTTCGCAGATAGGGAGGATAGACACAGACAAAAAGAACTGTTTGCAGTGGATACATTGTTGATACTGCATGACAGAATCCTATGCCTTAATCTTAATGTTTGTAAATCTAATTTTACATGAACAAATTAACGTGAAATAAGCTCTTGAATTAAGATGCCATGCTGGTAAATAAGGAACAAAAAAAATGTGGGGCTTGAAAGTAGCATTAAAGCCCCCACTGTCGAGTGTCAACAAACTGCTCTTTCAAAGCCCTTCTAAGTGAATTACGTGTACGTTTTGAGAGGGACGCTTTTTTTCCCCCAGCAGGCCACTGAACCTTTTCTACTCCCCGTATGCACCAGCAAACATGCTGATACAATTTAAAGGTCATGTTCTTTTCCTGCTGACAGGGGCCTTTCAAAAACTTTGATGAGGGGGTCCCTCCAAAGGATAGCACTGTAGCACGGTCCGCTTTACGGAAAAGGAATTAAGCTTTGCATCAAGCTGGTGTCAGGTCAATCATGCAAACTGATTAGAAAACGAAATAACAGACCAAACTGTGGTGCCATATGACAGACTTTGGCAATGCTTTGGCAATGAAAACAATGAACGACTGATTTCTGGTACAGGCAGTAATAATACATATACGTACAGTAGCAAGCGGATGGGTGGCCGTTAGGGACAAAAAGGGTGAACAAAATAGTACATGTTACGAATGCTTAGAGATCTCTGTCTCATATTGTCTTGCTTTCATTTGACTGCTGTCAGAATTATTTCATATTGAGAGCTAAAAACCCATTTGGCAAACATCACCTCAGGGTTGAGATAGTTTAGCATCCATCCATGAATATTTATTTCAAGAGGAATTCTGAAGATATTTAACTATTCTATAAAGGGGAGTAATGAAATGCATGGTAACATTATTCTGCTTGATTTTTACAATGCATTTTAACAACCTGCCAGACACATTCAGAAATAATGTCTTCCACCGTGCTAGGCTTTAAGGTTAGGAGACGTAAAGAACCTGAGAAAGGGTAGAGTAACTTGTGTGTGGATGTCTGTGTGTATGTTGTCTGTGTGTGCCGATAGTGGATGACTCTCAGTAGACAGTTCCTTTCCACTCTCTTGTTTTAAAAGGCAACAATAATGGCCAGTAAGGATGGCCTTAAGAGACTCTGGCATGTTGATGCCTGACGCACAAAGGTCATTGATTCCAGGGCCTTATCCTTTTTTAACACTTCGTCTGGATTTTGGCATTTTGTGAACACACACAGGACAGCTCTCCGACAAGCCGACCTTGACAGCGAATTGGATAAATAAACCTTCAATTTAGGCCTCTCCTCTCTCTGCGCGCCTGCCCGGCAGCACGTCCCACCGGGAGCCTTCACCTATCCATATCGTTCAACCACCGGTTCGACTTCCCTGCGCAGGCATGTCGGCAAGCTGCCCTGAGCCTGTGACAAACACAACCTTAAAGATAAGCTAACAGCCCTCTCGCTCCAGTCAAAGTCAATCTTGCCCACATTGAGAATGTAATGCCAATTCCATCTCTCAACCCGTCCATCCGAGGATTCCTCTCTTTGACCCCCCCTTCCAACTATCACCACCACAAACACATACACATGTTCACCCCCCTCCCCCATCGACCCATCAGCCCCCTCCCTGATCTCCCCCATCCCAGGAGGCACCGGGAGTGAGAGCATCACTCCATAACAGGTAATGACATGGCATTTAATGATACTGTCCAAAGTGATCCGGGCCTTGCAGACAAGTAATGCCCGACCCGCGTAGCGCAGATAAGCATGGCTGAGCGTTCCTCCAGCACCGCGGCAGCAGCAATACTGTATCTCTCACTGGCCCTGTCACCAGATACGATGTGACATATGCGCAGCCGCTCCCGCCTGGCCTCTCCTATACTTTGGGGAAAAGAGCATTTCCTGATTTAAGTAACCTACCAAAGTGTGTGTGAGACAAGGGTGGCACTGAGGAGGGGAGGAAGGAAGGAGGGCGAGAGAGAGAAAGAGAGAGTGGGAAGGAAGGAAGGAGGGGAGTGATGGGTCAAAACCACTACCTCTACCTGTGATGGGGATTAAGAATTCACAGCCCTCTCTTAATAGTTCATTGCACCCTGCGTTTCCCTGTGAATTAGGCCCCATCCAAAGAGAAGTCCTTAATCTGGGCTGGCACATTGGACTGCCGGCGGAGAGGAAACATCTCAGGGTGATGGATAAGGTTAAAAGAGCCATGGTTCTGATCATTTGCTGTAGCTATAATGGCGGTAAAGAGTGGACAGAGATAGTAAGGGCAAGGGGGAAATGCTAGAGGAGTCATTTGCATCTTTCATGGAGAGTGTGCTGGAAACAGGAGAGCAGGAGTGTGTCTGACAGCCTTCTCCATCTGATGTGCCTGTAAAATACCGCAGTCATTTAGGATGCTCTGACAACTCTTCCCACTCTGTTAGACATACTGTATTGCAGAGGGGGGTACAGAGAAAATAGGTAAGAGTAAAGGAGAATGAGAGAAAGCTTGAGAGAATTATTGATCAGGTATTATACTGAACAAAAATATAAAAACAACATGCAACAATTTCAAAGATTGTACTGAGTTACAGTTCATAGAAGGAAATCAGTCAATTGAAATAAATTTATTAGGCCCTAATCTATGGATTTCACATGACTATAGAGCCAGGTCCACCCACTGGGGAGTCAGGCCCAGCCAATCAGAATCTGAGTTTTTCCCCACAAAAGGACTTTATTACAGACAGAAATACTCCTCACATTATCTTGGCAAAGGAGAAATGCTCACTAACAGGGATGTCAACAAAGTTGTACTCGTAATTTGAGAGAAATTATCTTTTTGTGTGTATGGAAAATTTTAGCTCATAAAAAATGGGTCCAACACTTTACATATTGCGTTTATATGTTTGTTTCAGTATAAAACTGTAGGGCTGGCTATATAAGTGAAAGTGGGGCGATAATTGCAAATATTGAAATCAGACAGTATTTTCTTTAGGACACATTGTTTTGGGCACAGTGAGGCATTATCCATGTACATTTTTGGTGCATAATGCACCGATAGCTGAAAAACATTATCTTACAATCTGTCTTCCACATGCACATGGAGATGAGTGATAAAATATTACTTAAAAAGGACATGTGTGCATGCGCACAAACACATGCACGCACTCTCTCTGGCTCTCCCGCACGTTCCCATAGAGCCCGAGCCCCCAGTGTATGGTGTGGTTTGATCTCCTTGCAGACAGACTCTGTTGGAGTGGATCAGGGAACCAACCGGCTCAGACAGCGCTAATGACACCTTCAGACATAAAAGCAAGAAAATCAAGCAAATACTCCCCGGCTGTGATAATGAGTGTCTGTGCTTAAGACAGTGTCAAAAGGAGGAAAATACATGCCAGCAACTCCATCGTGTAATCAGAGTGAACCTACAATATCTTATAATCAACCTTTATGCAGTGCTAATAGGTACCATTCAGTTCTAGCCTTTCTTTGATTCATTCAGCAGCTGATTCTACCTTTTCAACTTTTGAAAGAGAAAGAGATATAGAGAGAGAAAAGGTGTGTCTGTGTTTCTGTGTTATCTCCCTGACATTGATCAGAACCCACCGTAATGTAGTCTTTCTATGGTTACTGTGTTCCCTCTCCCTGTGTAGAGCAGGTGAGACTCACCCTGGTGTCTCCAAGCCCCTCGGGGCTGCCTAAGGCTTGCCTGGAGTGCCTGTTCTTATATGGCCTCGGAAATCAGACACGAACACACACACACGCACGCACGCAGGCACGCACACACACACACACACACGCACACGCACACACACACACACACACACACACACACACACACACACACACACACACACACACACACACTGGATCTGTACCCTGCAGCAATAAACACACACTTGTGCTGCAGCCCATACAAGAGCACAAACTGTAAACTACCGGTCAAAGTTTAGAACGCTTACTCATTCAAGGGTTTTTCTTTATTTTTACTATTTTCTACATTGCAGAATAATACTGAAGACATCACAACTATTAAAAAACAGAAAATGCCATCCAGAAAATGTTCCAATTCATACAAGACTGCGCAAATATCTGCATGCTTGATCTGCGCAAACATTGGTGAAGTGCGTGGGCTCTCCTCAAAGAGAGCAGTTTCTGGCTCAGTAAAGCCTCAAACATAAATTGTCTGCAACGCTGAAATGGGCTACTTCTATGTGAATTAATGAGTAGGCGGAACACACCTCAATTCAAACTGTTGTTCGAAAATACAACTTGTAAGAATATCATTTGAAATTGACAAATTGAAACATAGCCTATAGATAATTAGCAGGCAGTCAGTGTTAACTTTCCTGTTGCATAATAATCACTTTTTGGACTGCATTCTGACCAGTAGTGTACATATCACAGACAGACAGGAGCTGTGTTCAAATACTCATACTAACAGCACTAACCATACTATTTGTTATGTAAATTGAGTATGTAGTATGCTTATTGGTCATAGCATGGATATAGTTAGTATGCCAAAAGTTTGCGGATGTCGTACTACATTTGGCAATATACAAAGTACACAAGCAGTGGACACTCTTTCCGTGCTTTTGGGGCCTATAATTCTACAGAAAATGATTATGGCTTCACAACATTATGAAATAAAATGGGGAAAATATGCAGCCAAAGTCTGACGAGAGCAGATAAATATTCATTGCTTTAACTAATTATGACAAATGTTAAGAAAATGTTGAGCATTGTAATAAAGTAATGCCTTTTGTTAGCTATGCTAGCCTTATGAACTGGAAAGCATATCATTACAGCAGTGCTGGTATGTTGGCTAGCTACCGTCCTAACGTTAGTTGGCTACTAATACACCGAACTTGCCAGTATATTAACTATATGCTATCTTACTAACTACCCAACGTTTAATGACTTGATTATTCACGTCATTCTTAGCTAAGCTAAGTGGTGTAGTGCTTGTGCGTTCTCCGTGGACATTGTCAATGAAGTCGTAAGATGTCTAGCTAGTAATTTGTTAGCTTTGCTAACAAGCTAGCGAGAAGTTGCATATCAACAGCATCAACTTCTGTTAGACAGGAAAAGCGCTTGTACACTCAACTGAAAAATGACCATTTGTTTACAGTATACTAAAATCAACTAATAGTATATAGTATGTAGTATACACTCATAAAGTATGTAGTGTACAGTATGTTAGTATGGATATTCGAACAGAGCTAGGGTCTCATGCAACACACACACACACACACACACACACACACACACACACACACACACACACACACACACACACACACACACACACACACACACACACACAGACTATGTTCTAACGTGCACCTTAACACAGACTGGCATATACTGTACACAAACACATACACATTCACGTGAGTGTATAAGACAAATACACACACTGTCACTGCAATTCTGCCTTTTACCCCAGTGTCTAGCTGAAGCTGTTCTCAACTTGATTTTTTATATAAATGCATCAGGATTGTTTAGTAATGCATACAGCAGGCCACAGCCCCACAAATCATCCAGCGGCTTGCTCCCGCTATCACTCACTGGGACGATATTTTACAACACAATTACTCCCCGCCTGACACAAATGAGCTGGGCCTGGAAACCTGCAGCAAGCTAATTACACTGAGGGACGTCCGCCTCGTTATTAAAACAATCAAAGCGTTTTACACCCACCACCACTGCACTGCCTCTGCATCCCAGGGAAGCTCACCCTTCTCCCCAGCTCTACACAAAACACAGTCCGACACTAAGGCTGGGATCCACAGTCCAACACTGAGGCTGGGATGCACAGTCCAACACTGCTGGGTTTTATAAGGCTGGGATGCACAGTCCAACACTGCTGGGTTTTATAAGGCTGGGATGCACAGTCCAACACTGCTGGGTTTTATAAAGCTGGGATGCACAGTCCAACACTGCTGGGTTTTATAAGGCTGGGATGCACAGTACGTCACTGCTGGGTTTTATAAGGCTGGGATGCACAGTCCAACACTGCTGGGTTTTATAAGGCTGGGATGCACAGTACGTCACTGCTGGGTTTTATAAGGTTGGGATGCACAGTACGTCACTGCTGGGTTTTATAAGGTTGGGATGCACAGTACGTCACTGCTGGGTTTTATAAGGTTGGGATGCACAGTACGTCACTGCTGGGTTTTATAAGGCTGGGATGCACAGTACGTCACTGCTGGGTTTTATAAGGCTGGGATGCACAGTCCAACACTGCTGGGTTTTATAAAGCTGGGATGCACAGTCCAACACTGCTGGGTTTTATAAGGCTGGGATGCACAGTACGTCACTGCTGGGTTTTATAAGGCTGGGATGCACAGTACGTCACTGCTGGGTTTTATAAGGCTGGGATGCACAGTACGTCACTGCTGGGTTTTATAAGGCTGGGATGCACAGTCCAACACTGCTGGGTTTTATAAAGCTGGGATGCACAGTCCAACACTGCTGGGTTTTATAAGGCTGGGATGCACAGTACGTCACTGCTGGGTTTTATAAGGCTGGGATGCACAGTCCAACACTGCTGGGTTTTATAAGGCTGGGATGCACAGTACGTCACTGCTGGGTTTTATAAGGCTGGGATGCACAGTACGTCACTGCTGGGTTTTATCTGGGTATTGTATTGTACTGTATAGTATATGCATCAGTGGCATATCAAATTGTTGCAATGTACTCAACCTATGAAGTGTTCTTTACAGCTCTGTGGTGTTTTGCAGGTCTCTGAGCCTTACAATATAAAGTGAGAGTAACCTACAGTACATTCACACTGCAATGGATACCACTGACAAAGCACAATATGTTGTGACATTTCCAACAAAGACTTAACAATGCGCAAATTATAAATAATTTAAATGTGTCCTCACTCAAATGAACACTGAGAACCCATCCTCTTGCACCAATGAAAAATAAAACACATGAATGTTCATTTGAATTATCCCTTACAATGAAGTCATCTTGGTACACCTAATTCAATTTTGTGTTCATGGAAAATTTAAAACAGGCCTCCTCTTCATCATTTCCATTTGGACATGAAAGGGGGAGGAGGAGTAAGAGGGGGAGGCGTGTGGCGGGGGAAACGTAGGTACAGAGGGAGAGGGGACAGGGAGATTCCGGATGTGTCCCTCCTCCCTCTGGGCAGTGCCGGAGTGGCAGTTCAGTTCCTCTCTGTCAGCTCAGAGCTAGCTGCTTTGTTGGCTGGGTAACTGTGGCCTTGTTAATTGGCATTAAAGAGGCCCAGGGCTGTAGTAGGTACATTCAGGGCTGTGCAGATGAGTGACTCTCAGCTGCACAGCACAGAGCCATGGCAGAGTGGCTGACGTGTGGGAAAATTGAAGGCAAAAAGCCTTGCCTCCTCTGAAGTCCTTGGCGGAATAAAAAATGCAATGATACCGGATATTTTGTGCTCTTAATTACTGATTGTTTATTCTGCCATCCCCCTCTCACCCTGTAGGCTTTCATACCACTAAACCTGAGACTTTTACAAAGGAGAGAAGAAAAAACTGCCCAAGTTTAACTTTATTTAAAAACACAGAGGGACCAAACAGCACAGCAGACATGGTTAATTATCTTTCTCTGATGCTTTAGAGGGACAGTTCATTTCTACTACATCTGTGTTGCTTAATCGTTTTTGTGTCTGGAAAATGTATGGTGGACTGGGAGCAGTCCACGATTTCAGTTTGACTTTGACTTGTAGCCTGCTAACGTTAGCATCAGCCATTTGGGAGATCTTGCCTCGCCATGCAAATAAAATTAAACAAATAAACAAGCAAAACTGACAAATACAAAGTATGGGTTAGCATAATTTCTTAGCATGCTAGCCCACCAAATTCTGATCCGAGTAAACTTACAGAGGCTACCTCAGTGCCATCAAATGTTAATGTGATTTGTTATCTTCTTGATTACTTATAACATCCAAACTATACGATTATATTTGTAATTGGATGTATAGGCACCATTGCTCTCCTGAGAGAAACTGACCAGCCTTAAAACTCACTTAACCGGGTTCAGTTGAATAGGTCGATGGCTAGCTCCTTAGCACACAGCACATGAGATCAATGCGTTGGGCTCTAGCTCCTCAACCACTGCCTCCAGAGAGGCCTGGCTGGCTCAGATGTTCCAGCATGATTCAGGGCAATATGGAGATATTACTGACCCTAGCTGGTAGTCCCACAGAGAGAGAGAGTTACCCTATATTGTAGCTAGCCCTTCCATTACTTTGCAAATCTCCACTTGAACATGCCTCGACATGTCTAACATGTCTAACCCAACTAGAAAATGGCATGAGCATAACATTAGCCAGTAGCTAATCACAATTTCGTAAAACATTCTAAAGATGTGTTCTACAATATCATTGGGTTGTAATCACAGGTTGGCACGTGGCCAGAGTGGTTACATATCTGTTGTCATATCACCCTTCCCCAATCAGTTCTGTTGGTTAGTTTTAGTGTTGTCAGTAAGTGCTCCTTCTGGCTGGAATTTTGGCTTCTGCATTGAATTTTGTATTTGACTACCCAATGTGTATGTTATCCTTCATCCTATGCAGAAAGGCTAAATATTATTTTAATGTTTTTACCACGAATAGCATATCTGGCTGGATTTAGCTTTGTCATTAGTCTTCAGTTAAACCTGATTCACTTCCTTCCCTGGCAGCATACTTTGAATGTCTCACCCATATTTTTGAATAAATAACAGTGACAGTGTGTATTGTTTTCACTAATTCTGCCCTGATGTGATAGATTGCTATCTAGTCTGGGAGATAAATCACATTTGGTAGACATATTAAATAGGTAGAACATGTGCAGTATGCATGAAGATTTAAATCTCTAGTCAAGTTTGACTTGGCCAAATATACTACCTTTAACATGTTGTTTTGATATTTAGGATCGTTACTGATTCCCATTTCAGTTGCATGTTTTTGACACATTGAGCTGCAAAACGAACCACTCTGTAAATAAATAAAACATGTCAAGCAGAATAATCAGAAGGAAACAAGTGAACACCGAATGGGTGAATCATTGCAAAATTGTGTGGTTACCGGTTAGCTTTGCCGTTTCCTCTTTGAGAGATGATAAAAGGACCAACTCTGTTTTTTGGAAAAGATCGCTAGAAATATATCTTCTGTCCCCTGTTGTGTGTGATGCTGTATTAAAGCCATATTTCCTGTCATCGCTGGCAGATATATAGTGTGCCTTAAACAATATGAACTATGTGTTAAGAAATAAATTGCTTGCACCACTGGACTTCTTACAGGAACACTTCAATCCCGACCCTCGGACCGCTTTATTTAATTATTTCTTGCACATTTTCCCCAGTGCAAGCAGACATGGGTACTGATTGTAATAAAACACTCTGGGTGTGAGGGAAAGGTGGCTGCAATGTCAGATTTCTATGTGTAGATGGAATAAAAGGAAATGTTTTTTTATTTTTTATGGAACTCTGTTTGGGTCTTTGTGTGTCGAAAAAGATACACGTCAAATAACACAATTCGACGCATCAAATAAGCTTGTTGACCAATCAGGACCTGAATATGACTGCACGTCACTTAATAGTTTAACGTTCATCGTTTAAAAAAAAACATAGTTATTACACAGCGATTACACTATCACTGTTATTTCATATGCCACAGCTATTCACCGATACGTTTGCTATGATGATGGTAAAGTTTTGTCTCGCACACCTGCCGCCTGAGGCAGACACACAGGCTCTGGAACAGTTATTGACAGCTATTGTCAGCTAGCTAAGTATCTAGACATATGTCAACATCTAAAATACCCCTAATTTATAAGACAGTTTTTGTATTTGGTTGATGATGGTCGGACCCGGGCTGGTCAAGCCACACACACAAGCCAGATGAAGCTAACTAGCTGCTTATAACATTAGCTTGGGGCAACAGGGCTAGGTAACTGGCTAGCTTGTTTACTTTGTTATCTAGCTAACTAGCTACCGGTAGTTATTTTCATGAACTGAATTTCAATTTCAATAGGAGAAAAACAAGTGGCTGCCTAGCTAATAATTAGTCACATGAGTTCCTAAATCATTGCTAAGAATATTGAAAATGATTGCAGTTGTTAATCTAGCTACCCCAGAAGTTGCTAATAACACCTGTATCAAAGATATTTGTGAGTGACTTTGTCATACTGCAAACCGAAGTCAACGTAGTAGGGAGAAAGCCTACCTCCAGTTTCCAAACTGTCATCAGTGTTGACAAAATCCTTGAATATTAATCTGTATTTTGACTAGCTAGGATGAGTCAGGTGCAACTGCTTGGGGTGTGGGTGGCTGGCAGTCTGGCAGGCAGGCAGCAGCAGGATCACCATTCTTTCTCCCCTGCCTCTGGGATGGTTGCATGTCAGGGCCATTTTTTTATCCTGCTCATTTGATCCTGATCTTATTTCAAATGCTCACACAGACAATTTCCCATTTGGTCGAACAAAATAATGCCTTATTATCGATGTTGTATTGTAAAAACATTGTGGCCGGTTTGTGTGCTTGTTTGGATATTTATTTATTTTTTTTACAGCTTTGACAGCTTCTGACCAGAGTGGTGGCGCTTGGCTTGCGCATGCAAATTCAGCGCACACAATATTCTATAATAGGATTTTGTTATTTGATGTGTCAAATTAAAGGCTTATAGTGCTATTTAACGTGTGTCTTTTTTGACACGCAAAACCCAAATGCCTTTCCGTGTGAAGTTTACTGATGTAATTTCATTTTGAGACAAGAATAACTTGTAATTGTATTCCTCAATATTTTATGTTTATGATTTAGTGAAAAGTAAATGTTCCCTTTTTTGTCACTGTTATTGGAGTTATTGGAGTCAAGGAGAGAGGGCCAGTATGCCATCCCTGCCCATCAACAAAGACTGCCCCCTATAACTGTTGTATCTTTCACACACACACACACACACACACACACACACACACACACACACACACACACACACACACACACACAGGGTCACATGTTGGGGAAGTGTACGAGTGCTGCATGCCATTCTACTGTTAATAAATCCAAATAATGAGCAAGGGGCAATCTGCAAACTAACTCTCTCTCTCCCCCTCCCTCCCTCCCTCCCTCCCTCCCTCCCTCCCTCCCTCCCTCCCTCCCTCCCTCCCTCCCTCCCTCCCTCCCTCCCTCCCTCCCTCTCTCTCTCTCTCTCCGTTCTGACGAGAGAGACATTGCAGCTCTCTCTGTGTTCCTTCCTGTCTATGATTAAGAGTTTCCTGTCTCTTCAGCACACACACAGATCATGAATAGTAATTTTATGTTTCAAATGATTGGCAGTCACAACCATTCCATGCTCATCAGAAGAGAACAGCTTTGGAACCAACTCCTTCTCATCATCAACCAAGATATATCAACATTGTATATGATTAAACACCCCACAGCATTTGTCTTAAAGATTTGTGTTGCGCCGGACTGCTGAACTGGTGTCTCCCAGCAACGCTGTCATGTTTCCCATCAAATAGAGAACAAAGGCCTGAGTTTTGTTTGTGTTTTCTTATCAGTATTTCTCATTGACTAAATGATGGATGGGGAGCAGCAGCGTGACAGCTGCCTGTGATGCGATTCAAAGCCCCAGGAAGTGGATTATCCCTGGCAGGATACTGGTGCCCTCATGCCCAGGGTGCCACTGTGTCTCAGGGGCGCTAGAGCATCCTGGGCAGGCCGTGGCGGTAGTGGTGGTGGTGGTGGAGCACTGCAGATAAGGGGAGTAAGATAATAAAAATAAATAAGAATAACATAAATAACACAAATGAAAAGCCCTCCCTCGTCCCCTAGTGGTCTGTAAAACAAAATGAAAGGAGAAGAAGAAATCAGTGAAGAGGCCGTGGTGACATGCTCTCTGCAGGCCTCGGCTCTCCCTTTGAAAGCATGCCAAACTTTTGAAGAGGCGCTCACGCAGTTTATAAATCGCCCCCCTCCCTCCTTGCTCCATTACCCCAACCCTAACCCCCCTTGCAGAGATCTTGGCAGAGGCCATCTGACAGGCGAATCAAACTGAAGTGAGTGATGGGGAGGAGAGGGAGAAGAGGGAGGCTCGGAGGGGTGGTGGAGGGAGTGAAGGATAACAATCAAAGGAATGAGGGAATACAAGTGTTTGGGTTCATGAGACAACCACAGTTGCCTGGGCCTTTGACAGCTGTTGATGTTATCAGTGGCGCTTGGCTGTTATTGGCTGCAGGTTTTAGAAGGGGTGAGAGGGGGGATGGGGAGGAGGGGAAGAGAAACATCCCCGTGGTTGATAACATTTGGCTGAACTTTCAGATGTGAACCTCCCTCCTGACTCTTTTACAGTCAAGCCGATCACACAGAGAGAGACGGGTGTATGGGAAGGCAAGTACAATATTATTGACTGGAGTGTTTCACATCTAATAGGAAGAGGACTGGGAGGATGGTGTGTGTGTGTGGGGGGGGGGGGGGGGGGGTAGCTGTAGAAAGATGACAGGCCTCAAGATAATCAGGGGGAAATGAAGGCAGCAGAGTAACCCTTCACCAGAGGAAAAGCCAGCTCTGTACGAGAGGTCGCTGTGCAAAATGGAAAACAAATACAAACCAACCGCCAAACGAGCGAGTGGCGGCCATTAGCTGTGAACCCTCCAGCATGTGCTTTGAACTTTACTTTTGTTGCTAAGTCCTGAGAGTTAAGAATAACTGTCAAACAAAAGCTAAGGTTTCACATAATATATTCAAACAGCTGAAGTTTAAATATAGCATATAACACCACTGTGTGATCACCCTGGGGTTTTAATTGGGGGGTTCTCCATCTGCCGCTGAGGAGAATGTCATGACATGCTTTAGTCAATAATCATAGACACATGGCCAATATGACAGCAGTATCACTCTATCTGTTGCGCTGAGACGTTTACTGGCAGTGAAACTACGCCAAGATGCAACAACTGATGAGCAACCCCTACTGTCTACCCCCTGTGGATCTGTCCCTCATTTGCGGTGTCCATCTTTGGATAGAACCATCCTGGGTGATCCGCCCATTCCAGTGTGTACGACTTCACATGCCTATTCACCCTTGTTGTGTTTTGTGGTCTAATATGAATTAATCACATTGTAATCCCCCACACCTTTCACCAGCACAGCGATTACCATCCAAACACAGTAGCTGCATGGAGACAAAGCCACAAACCAACGAATACTGTACGGTGTTATGATACCACAGGATCCCTGAGAAAGGAAATCAATTTTGATAAAACACTGACCCCGGTGAAGATTAGTAGAAAATAGGAGGGAAGTATAATACACATAATCCTTTATTATTCCATTTCCTTTACATTTTATTCATTGAATGGTAATTCTCTTTGCGGCGCGGTAATGCTCACCATGGATAAGCTGTATGGTAATAGATTCGCTTCATACCAACTTTACACATAAATGTGTCAAAACTCCTCAGACACAGAACCCCCCCCCCCCACCCCCTCCCCCCCACCCCCCCACACCCTCAGTCAGAGAAATGGCTCACTGGTCTTTACCCTCTGTGATTTCTCTTTTAGCAGCATTCATTTCAACTTCAAATTTTAATTTGAGGTATTCAGGAATGAGAGCTAACAGCTGGAATTATGTTTGGTAATAATTGATGTGGTGTGGTCTCCCTCAGCTCTCTGGAGAGGCTCTGGTCTAATTCATCGGGATGAAATCCCATCATAATTCTACCATCTTCATGTTCAAACCAGCTTCTGGCTTGTTGGACAGTTCTGAAGGGAATATCTTCAAATTCATAGTTTCGTTATCCAAAAACAAATTCTAACTCCGTTTCAAAGTTCCCTCTCAAATTGGTTTCGAAAGGGAGGTGCAGAGCTTCTGCCCACAAATCTCACACTTCATCACGCGCATATTTATTTGCTACCAGCTTGTTTCCAACAACAATATTTATCCCTTTGCTAATGCCTTTTTAAACGCCATACGTTCTCAGCCTAGACCATTTTCTCTCATTATTAAAGGAGGTAGATATCAAAGTTTTAGTAATCAGGGGAGGGGAGGAGAGGATGGGCGGTCATTAAATAAAAGAGCAATACATGTTGTTCCCCACTCTGCTCTCCTTTTTAATGTGCCGGATGACAAATTACATCCCTGAGGTTTCTCTTGTTATTCTACAATTATGATCCCAGTATTTCTGCGCTACTTTTCATGAGGAGGGAGAGGGTTCAGAACGATCTGTTCTTCATTGTGCATCTCTACAAGGTGGTTGGCTCCTATCATTTACTTACATGAGGGTTAACAGAGCGGTACAATGGGTCTTATGGTCCTATGGCTCCTAGACCTAGAAATGATGTCAGGGGTCCAGACATCAACTAAACAACAATAGCACAATATCCACATCTCTGTCTTGTTTGGAGTTGTCAGTCTTTTGTTTCCCGAAACGCCTTGAGGAACAATTGTTTTGTACAGTGAGGAGAGTTGCAGTGTTGCAAATGAGTTGTGCCAGAGGGGAACAGGTGAAGACGAGAGGATTTACTCCGCCCAAAATCTGTTTGTGTGAGATAAGTCCGTTTTTGTATGGAGGTCTCTGAGAGAGTGTCGAATTACGTGAGGTTTATTTGATCAAATATACGTTTTGTAATGTTCAGGCTGTTACAAATGTACTGATATGAGTACATTTAGATGTGCCTGTTGTTCACACGCATATCTTCCCTTCTCATTGGCTAGAATGGTCCCACCTGATCTCGCGTGCCTTCCATCAGTGAGGTATGCTGAGGTATGGAATCATTTGCCCTCTTACCCCCTGTAAACTCAAATATCATGCAAAGGCCCTGATTAAAGTGGTATTAGGGACTAGTTTCCTCTGATTTGAAGGATTAGTATGCTGTACTACCAATCATGATTGTACAGGTCCTTTAGGCTACACGAATGCAGAACTGTGCAAGTGCTTGTGGGTGTACATGTACAGTATGTGCTTCTATAGGTCTGGGTTCAATTGTTTGACGATGTTATGTCACAACAAGAAATAGCAATTCATTCCCGTAATATTAGTTTTAGCCACAGCCTTAACATATTTGCCTCTCTTTTCCCTATCTGGCTTTCGTGAAATTGTTCCCATTTGCAAGGCACATGGATCCTACCTGACTATGTTACCACAGAAATACAGAGCAGCCCCATTTACAGAACCAGAACCAGAACCAGAACCAAATATACTGAATCTGCAGAAATGTATTATGCACTTTTTGATCATATGTAACGCTTAAGAATGGCTCGCCTCTTTCACAGCCTCTTCCAAATATAGAAGTGCTGTGTGTGTAAACATCCCCTTTGCTTTGAGGTTAGGAGGCTCTTTAACTTAGGAAGAGAGATGGAGGGGGGGGGGGGGGGGGGGGGGGGGGGGGGGGGGGGGGGGGGGAAGAGGCACCGCTCATTTTTGTAATTAGCTTCAGCCATGTCAGCGTTTTTTTTTATGAAACATTTTCTAAAACGCGTTGATGGGAGATCTCTTCAGTGAGTGAAGAGGGACAACATGCACACCACAGTCGTGCATTCACGGTCTATGGGTTAGTGTGTGTGTGTGTGTGTGTGTGTGTGTGTGTGTGTGTGTGCGTGCGTGCACATGCGTGCGTGCGATCGTCTTCGAGGGATTGCGTGCATGGTGAGTGAGTGTGTGAGTGTGTGTGTGTGGGTGGGTGGGTGTATGTGTGTTCCATCTTAAACAGCCCGCTAATCACACAAATTATTGCATCTAATTACTGCTTGGGCTCTAATTAATTCCTTCAGTATCACATCATTTAGTGCGCAGTCACACCACAGCACCTGTTTTCGGGAAATCTGGGCTGTTAATTTGTTTATAAAACAAACATAATTTGCATAAAAGGTCTTAATGAATGGTGTAGCCATTTGCCATGATGCTCGTAGTGTGTGCTGATGGTTGTGTTGACGGTCAGAGACTGGAGACCACCAAGTGATCCTATAGAAACTGTATCGTCTCTTCTCCCTCTCCCTAGTAGCGATTAATAAAATGATAACACTCAGGGCTAATTAACGTGAGCGTGCTGTGCTAATTACTGCGCTGTACAACAAGCGAGTTGTTGAACCCTTAAAACCAAATCATGTCAGTTTGGGCTGTGACGCCGCCCTGCTCCATGTACAGATTGCTAAACGGGGAAGGTAGGAGGCCTGAATGAGATAAATTATAACAGTTTGATTTCACGAGACCATCACTAAAACAGTGGCATTACAGTGTGTGAGTGTGTGTGTGTGTGTGTGTGTTTTACGCATATCTATGTTTGTGTGTGTGTGTGTGTGTGTGTGTGTGTGTGTGTGTGTGTGTGTGTGTGTGTGTGTGTGTGTGTGTGTGTGTGTGTGTGTGTGTGTGTGTGTGTGTGTGTGTGCGCACATGTCTATGTTTGTGTGTGTGTGTGTGTGTGTGTGCATGTCTATGTTTGTGTGTGTGTGCGCGCGCGCGTGTGATGTACGCGTTTCTGTGTGGCGTGTAGCAGAGGTGTGTGAGATGATCACAGGTACTACTCAAAGTAACGACTAGACGATGTGAATTGTTCGTCTGAACATGATTAATACAATACTGCTGCAACCACACAGATGCAGTTGGACACATATAGTAGAGTATGTCTGGTTATATACTCGGCTGTAATGACCAAAGGACGTGGTGAACAGCGGGAGGGTTTATTCTGAGATCAATGTTTTCTTCTTCCTGATTTCCTGGCCTTAATTGACACAATCCAAGTTTACTTGAAACAACCCCCCCCCCCCCCCCCCCAAAAAAAAAATGGACTTGCTCATCAAAATGATACATGCTTATCTGTAATGTACATTTGGTCTGTTTGAGAAGAAGCCTAACACTTTTCAATTTGTTATTGTACTGACGGTTGTTTCTTTGGACACTCTTCCCCCTACTGGTGTGGAACCATAATCATCACACCACCGTGATGTTCTACATGTTCACTACTATATACGTCACTGTGTTCATCTATCATTCGTGGAAACATGATTTGAAATGAATATTCTCACCAAGATACAACATATTTTGCTGGGCTGTATCTTCGGCCAGATTGCATTTTGCACAACACATAAATACTACTTTTGAATGTTGCTATGTTCATGTTTCCCCTATTATCACACGCTAAACACATGGTATGTCTGTGAGAACAATTGCATTCCTCGATTATTTGTGAAATACTGTATAACAAATCAGGATTTAACCTCAAACCAATGCTATGCCACACATTCAATTGAGGTGCTGTATTGTATGTAGACATGTATTATGTATGTAGATATGTAGTATGTAGATATTGATCATTGTAGAGGCTCTCAGGGGGCAAAAAGTGTTTGATAAATCGGAGCTAATCTTATCTTAACATACAGTATGAACATAAACACCACGGATGTGTTGCACACAATTCACACAGGCGGGCATAAATACGACGCAAAACACCCCCCACATCCTTCAGAACAATGACTGAACGCTACGAGCGTCAGTTCGTCTGAAAGAAAAGTACTGATACCCCTCATATTTCACCTTGAACAAGCAGGAAGGAACAAGCTCGATCCCTTCTCTTGGAAGTCAAGCAGACGCGCTGTGAAAGAAAGGGCCATTGTGAAGGCTGAAGACGCACACACTAAAGTGGTTTGGTGAGAATCAGCCATACACCAGATGGAGATTTTTTTGGACATCGGTTATTAAGAATTAACGAGCCTTAATAACGTACGGGGCTTCCAAAGTTCTCCATTCATATATATTTGTTTTATATCCTCTCCGTCCCAGTCCATTATTTGCAAGAAATCAACTCCTTGGTTAAATAACGCCTTGGTGACGTCGGGTGCTGGGGCTAGTAGCGGTGTAATGGTGTAGAGGATGGGCTCTGTCCTCCACCATTCATCACGGTGTGTGTCTGACACTGTTCTATTGTCCTCCTGGAGGTCCTCAGCTGTGACCCACATAGAGAGGAGGACAAGGGAACAGACGCACTTCGCTCTTCCTCTCCACTACACACACCCACATACACACCCACGCACCAAAAGAAAGACACACAGGCACATGCACGCAAGCACTATCAAGCACACAAGACACACACACGATATAGCCCGCTAGGCTGCGAACACAAATCACATGAAGCCAATCAGCAGCCATTGCTCTCCCTCTCCCCTCTGTCACACACACACCTTCCTATTTTGTGTGTTTATATATACTGCGCTAGCTGCACACGTTTACATATAAACACATTGATAAACAGTTAGAAACATTCACAGGTTTACCTTGAGTAAAGCTGCATGCTCCCGTGGATACGTACAGAAACACACAGACAAGCCCCTGTCTTTCTTAAATAATTACCCCACTTGCAAATGTGATCCTTCATTCGGAGCCGAATGCTATAGGTCTCCCCCTCGCTCTCATTAGAACACTTGGGTCCACAACAGAGCCGGGCTATTCGAGAAATTATCAATTAAAAAGGAGCATCACTTGCATATGAGGAAGAGGAGATTTATGAGTGGAGCAGTGCATGCCGCTGTGTCTGCCTTAGCAATCCGGCGCCACTCAGATTGTTTGTGACCAATCTCGAATCGTAGAGCCCGACGAAGACGAAGTGCTGTGTTGCTGTTAACGTCAGGAGTCTGAGGCCTGCGCAGGATTTATTAGGAATATTATCACAAGTTTTTGCTTTTAATATGTGCCAAGCTCTTCGGAGGAATGTTTCCTCACAGCAATTATGCTCCTCAATACATGCCTTCCTATGCCTGGCGTATAATATATTCATAAATATACGTTGAGAGGGGGAGAATTTGTGCGAGCGGTCGTGCCTATAAATCACCCCTTTTTTTCTATAAACACTGTCCCACAGCACTCAAAGTAAAATAGGTCAACTGATCACAGCTGTCTTTTGTCAAAAACATAACTAATGCCCTTGATTTGGAAAAACAACAGTTTCATCATTAAAATGTGTACCCTACGGTCATGGTTTTAGCCTATGCTAATGTACTGCTGCCCTGGAAAATTGAATCGACCTCTCAAGGGCTCTGTGGAGAGAGAGAGGTAGAGAGAGAGAGAGAGGTAGAGAGAGAGAGGGAGAGAGAGAGAGAGAGAGAGAGAGAGAGAGAGAGAGAGAGAGAGAGAGAGAGAGAGAGAGAGAGGTAGAGAGGTAGAGAGAGAGGGGGGGTAGAGAGAGAGAGGTAGAGAGAGAACCTTGTTCCTACACTGTTCTGGAATGCTATTTCACCGACAACACATAACCACACACACTGACTGGACTGATTGTCCTTACCCAGCTCTCACAGTTTCACATACAGCAGTTTTAAAGACTCCTAAAATGAACTATATTTATGTCAGAAAAGAAAACGAAAAGTTAATACGCTGTAATAATAAGCATTACTACATATCTTCCAATTTTTCATAAACAGGATCATAAGTAACATTTCTGTAGCTGAAAAGTAACTTATTGTTTGTAAAAAACGTATAGAATAAAAAAGCTAACAGAAAATCCCAATTGATAGAAGGTTAAAAGGTCAAAAACGTCATACTACCGTGCCGTTACTGTACATACTGTACATACTGTACGTGAGGGGAGGCCTTCATATGTCCACGGTTGATATTTCTTCAAAGAGGGTTCCCATGAGACTGACATGCTGAGCATCCAGTCATGCCGTGACACTGTCTCTAAACAACAAACGTCTCGCACATTTGCTTTGGGGTTGTGCATTAAAAATGGAATGTTGAACGAATCAAAACACTTGACGTTATGCCTCTTTTGTGGATGCCTTGAACCAACATCAATAACACATGTGTGTATATATATATATATATATATATATATATATATATATATATATATATATGTGTGTGTTTTTGGTCCATGTGTGTGTGCATGTTGTGTGTGTCCACAGTATCAGCGGGTGTGGGGGAGTGTGTGCGTGTACTATGTGTGTCTGGTGTGTGAGGTTGAGTAAGCCTTGACGTTGTGAATATGAGGAGCAGTGAAAATGGATCACCCTCCCAAAGGCTAAGTGGGATGGCTTGTTTAATATCCCCCAATTAGAGTATGATTTGAGAGATCAGCCGATGACTAGCCAGGCTCACACCACCTCCACAGAGGGCTTGTCACAGGGCGTCACAGTGCAAATGTATGCGCTCAATTACTGTTCTCAGGCCCAGCCATGGGGCCTAAATATAAAATGGCAGCTCTGAGGGCCTGGAAGCCCCTGGAAGCGGTCGAGGGAAAGGCGGATGGCTGAATGGGAATACCAAGAGACCCCCCGGGTTGAAATATACCTCTGTGATCTCCTGCTATTACATTTATCCAGGTTTACAGCTCGGTATAAAGCCATCCCTCTCTCCTCCCCTCTCCTTTTGTCTCTCTCGGTGAGAGGGACAACCGCTCTGTGCCGTGTGCAGACTGGGGAGAGGGATCTTCTGTGACCTGTGGTGGTGTTGCGTTGCAGCGTGGAGCTGAGTGTAGCTCTCTCTCAGATTCAGGGGTGATAATAGGGGGATATGGAGCCTTAGATGCGACGCATAGCGGCTCTGTTCTAGCCACCGCCGGCTCCTCCTAATTGCTCTCAGAGGGGGAGAGAGGACCAGCCGCTCCTGTAAAAACTTCACAGATGTGCTTCCTCTGTCTCTCTCCCCTCTCTACCACCAGCAAGACATCAGTAGAGAGAGAGAGAGAGAGAGAGAGAGGGGCCCTTTATTAAAGCTAGCGCTAATTGAGATAGGAGCAAAATAATGGGGAATGACACTTTAATGAAGACATGCTACTTGCAGCCACTTCCTTTTGCCTCCCCTCTCCGCCAAAGAGAGAACGCTTCTCCTTCTATATTGCAAAAGCAGAAATGATATGGAGGTACAGTATCCTCCGCTCGTAATGTGTTTTTGGTGGCGTGTCAAAAATGGAGAGGGAAACGTTATTGTTCTCTGGTGTTAAAACGCAATTACACTTTCTCAGTTTGATTGCACACACTACAATTGGGTGTTTTCTGACGCTCACTGTGGGCTTGTATTGGCTGTGTAACTTTTGTGTCTGTTTTCTTTTTAAGACCAGAAGGGAACTGAGAGTATGATCACGGGGTCCCTACATGGTTCAAATCTCACTTGGCAATGTTGGTATTGTTTTCTTGACAAAACGGTTTAATTTGAAAGTAGCGTCCTTATAGCTCCATGTAAACACATTCGATATCTTACAAAGACGTGTGAAATAATAATGCATCCCTACAATATGAGTATATAATACAACATAATCTAAAACCTCTGTAAACTGGATACAGTGTACTATGTTACAAGCAGTATGCTGAGTTCTAGTCCAAAAGGAATAGCGAGGCTGTATTGGCCTGTGGTTCTCCCCATATAAATGAAATGTCCTGCAGATATTGAGGCTCTGAACTTACGAGCTGTACGATGAGGCCCGATCGAGAGCAGCTCACTACTGCCTCCCCTCCAACAGATGAATATGAAATAAAAGAGGGTATAAATATTTATGAAATGCATTATTCTTTGGCTGATATGAAGATGATTTCCCCCTGCCTATCCCCGTTTCCCACACTTTTCAAAAGGTATGTGATAAAATAAAAGACATGCCCAATCCTTCCTCACTCTCGCCTAGCAGTCCAGAACAGTGTAGGAACAAGTCTCTCTCTCTCTCTCTCTCTCTCTCTCTCTCTCTCTCTCTCTCTCTCTCTCTCTCTCTCTCTCTCTCTCTCTCTCTCTCTCTCTCTCTCTCTCTCTCTCTCTCTCTCTCTCTCTCTCTCTCTCTCTCTCTCTCTCTCTCTCTCTCTCTCTCTCTCTCTCTCTCTCTCTCTCTCTCTCTCTCTCTCTCTCTCTCTCTCTCTCTCTCTCTCTCTCTCTCTCTCTCTCTCTCTCTCTCTCTCTCTCTCTCTCTCTCTCTCTCTCTCTCTCTCTCTCTCTCTCTCTCTCTCTCTCTCTCTCTCTCTCTCTCTCTCTCTCTCTCTCTCTCTCTCTCTCTCTCTCTCTCTCTCTCTCTCTCTCTCTCTCTCTCTCTCTCTCTCTCTCTCTAGCATGGACAAGAGTGATCTTGGAATAGGTCCTGTACATGTGTTTGCATTTGTACGTAGGTAGGTAGTGTCATGAGGCTGTGTAGCTGTGGTCTCTGACCTGTCTCTATGGTGGGGTTCTGCAGATGCACCGTACCTGGTGAGTGGTATGAGAGCAAGATAGGGAAAGCCCATTAGCAGATTATATATACAGTACAATGAAGGGCTCCTCCAACCTCTCTCACACAATCTGCTTTTACAAACCAAAGGCATCCCAGTGTCCACTCATCTAGGCTTTTAAAACACTTTAGCAGGAGGGGTAGCCATCAGGTATGTGGGTTGAAAGAATGTATGCATGCACTGTATAATATCGCTTTTCAAATGCATTTCATTATATCGCATCACAATGATCTTATATCAAAAATGCCATCCCACATGTTCTCTCATTGGACGGGTGTCTCATTTTAAAACATGTTTGTCAGTACTGTCAGAATGCTTTTTAAATGTAGCCTATCAATGTAGCCTATCAATGTAGCCTATCAATGTAGCCTATCAATGTAGCCTGTCAATGTAGCCTGTCAATATAGCCTATCAATGTAGCCTATCAATGTAGCCTATCAATTGTAGTATAACACAAACACAAACCATGTTGAAAGGGGGAGGGTGTTAGCATACTTTGCTAGATAGGCTGCCATTGGTTGGAGAAAAAAAAGTATGTTAGGTCTACTTATCACTACGTTTAGCCAACTCTACAAAGTTCCTACCGGTAGCTTGCAATGTCACGTCATCAGTTAACAAGACAGCGGCTTGACAGGCAGAGCCCACAAAGGATGGGAGATTTACTTAAACCACTCGTACCTGTCAGGTATAGTTCACTTTTATTTCAAATCACTCAAAGGCTACCCTCACGTATCTGAAATGACATGATCAGTTGATGTCTACTGATCATGATAAGCATGCAGTTACGTGCTGTATAACTCTGATGATAGAGCTAAATGTGTGCAATTGTTTTGCATGTAATAATAATTGGACATTTGTAGTTCTGATTATATTAACACAATGTAGGTATTATATATTATATATCAAGAGGTTATGATATTACGACCAAATAATTCACATTTATTTAACAATCCCTTGAAAAATGGCACACAACGGTCAACGGTTTTAGTGGAGCTGCGGGTCCCCTTGCCCCCCAGCAGGTAAATTGAATGCTCTGCACCTTATTGTGATGTTTCATTGACGACGACCAATATCGTTAGCCGCTGATTTCTGAAGAGCATAAGTATAACATATTGGGTACTGATACTGTAGCCGTCGTACTATAAAGGAAATGGTGGCCCAATGTTTATTAACCATTAGATTGATAAAACACTGACCACAAGTTCACACTACCCTTAAGCCAGTGGTTTCCCATTACACCATATATGAGCCATTACACCGGGTGACTTTCAGCTTCTTAGAGGCTGTATTCACTATAGCCCAGAGATTCGTGGGGTATAGTAGCTGGGACCCTAGGCTGATAGACTGGCCCAGCACTTATTGGAGAGGCCTGTGTTTCCTTGAGTAAAGGTCCTGTGTTCATTAGAGTTGGAGGTGCAGCATGGACTCTGGGGATGGCAGACAACCCTCCTGCATTGATCAGTCAATTTGCCTCTGTGTGACCCCTGAGCGTCACCTTCCTCCGCTTCAGGGACCAGCTCACTCAGTCTAACCCCCCCTCTCTTGCTCCACGTGCGTCCCCCTCTCCATCTCAGCTCTCTATCCCTCCATCTGCTAACATTGTAACGTTCACATGGCTGCTCAGCAACTCCTCCTAGAGGCAGACCCTTAAACAAACACCCCAAACTTTCTGTCTCACTCACTCTCTCTCCCTCTCTCTCTCTCTCTCTCTCCCTCTCTCGCTCTCACTTTCTATTCCTGCAATACACTGTATGATGCCGGCCCACCTGCATACAATTGATAATAATGCCGTTGAAACCATTTATTAACAGCTTTACTAAGATGAACATGAGCTGTGTTTTCTCATCATGCCTGGATGGTAAGGCCTGCTTCTCTGGAGATGCACAACAGGCACAACTTTACTGTGTTTTTCTCTACTTCCTGAAATAGATACTTCCTCTCTCTAGAATGATTCTATACCCGATTTATTAAACCACACTGTGTGACTCTAATATAAGGGAAGAAACTAGTGGAGGGCACTCATGGTGATTTTCACCCCGTATTATCCTGGCGGTTGTGTTGTGTCCTACCCCCCAAAAAATGCACCCTGAACCCTAATGTTACAAGTGGCATACTAAATGTTTGTATCTGTGTTGTTTTGGGTGTGTCCACTCTAAGAGGCATTTACAGCCTTGTCCTAGACCTATTGTGCCTTTCCCTTCTGTTACATGGTCCAGCAGCCCACCCCCACCACAGGGCCCTCCCCCTGGGAGAGGGACTGATGGACAGGAGGGTCTCAGATGGCGGTGAGGACACAGGGTCAGTATCAGTGCGACTGGCGCCAATAGAGACAGACAGGCGCTGGGGCTGTCGGCTGGGGCTGGAGCACGGCTGCTTTGGCCCACCGCCACACACACACACACACACACGCACAGCCCAGTACGATTGATCGACAGCCATCATCAGTGTTTGTCTCCACTATCGATTAGCCAGCAGGATTATATAGGCTCTCTTCTCTACCTGTATCTTTCTCTAATACTACCTCCTTCTCCCTGTTCCTCCTCCAGGCCACACGCTGCACTCTGGGTAACCCTGTAATCCACTCTAATGCCACATCTGTCTAATACTGCAGCACAAAATGTCACCTGTCAGCCAGGTCTGGACCACAAGGCTGTTATGGGCTTAGGGAGCATGTGTTCGTGCATGTACAGGCACACGCTCTAATGGACACACACACTCTATGGCCATCAAGTGGCTGGTCAACTGTCCCCTTCAGTGTGTGATGTGAACAGAATTGACTTCATACTGGTTGAGACTGTGTGCAGAGAGAGAGAGAGCTACTCAGCTCCTCTCATTGGTCTGAGTGTGTAAGCCAGGAAACAAATGAATCTGATTGCAAACGTGGTGCAGAAAAATCATTAGGGCAGGAGTGTGGAACAATACAGATTAGGATGAAACAAGGCACATAAAAAAAAAAACACCTTGGAACGAGAGTCTATCTAAAAACGTGAACGTGTAATAGTGAAGAGTGTGTCAAAGTTTATAGACTGTAAGTAATTACCAAGGAGAGAAGAGAAGAAGAGATACATTCAATTACTGAGCGGGTCATTAAACAAACAGCCATTCTGAAGTTTCTGATCTCAAGTTTTACTGAAGGCAAAGTTTTGACTCAAATTCCCACACTAAGAGTCACCAGAGACACTCTGTCTTGATTACTTTTAAAATTGTCATAACGCGTCGTTCTCGAGTAACGTTATAGAAAATAATAGGTTTGTATGCTTCAGAGAGATGGGGATGTTGACTTGTCCTCAGATGTGTTGGAAAGTGGCATCATGAGTAGAGATTACTCTGTGCCTATCCAGTTCTCTACTGCCATGCAGAGCCATGCAGAGCAGCAAACCAATCTGTGTGAAGGAGGAAGAGGCCCAGTGAGGAATAGCTGAGCAGTCCTGGGACTCAATGCTTTTAATCAGGGAGCAAATCGGCCTCATCTCTGGGCAGAATATTGAGAATGTTCATAGAGGCGCTCCTCCGTGCTTATACTTTGGGTGACAGTGCTGATCGACCTTAAAGCCCCTCTCAAAATGAGCCAGAGGCCCCATCCCTTCAAATAACCGTGGACAAATCTGAATCCTCATGGTGTTCTCTGCTTCCTGATTTTCACCTGCATTTTTCGAATTGCAAATTGACTTTGTAGTTGCATCCCTCAGCGGTTCTGGTATCCTTAGTGATGGATCATATGTATTCTCTTCCTTGAAGAACACAGTATATCCAAATGTAGAGTTCACATTCAGAGTGTAATGTTTTAGATGCGGGTCGCGTGGGGTCGGTATTAATGTGTACTGTATATATGGGTATGGTGATGGGTAGGCCTAATACTCCCATCCAGGTATTTGTGTGGTGTGGTGAGGGATTAGGAGGCAGTAGGAGTGAATGTGTGGCGAGACGGGAGACTCCTGGACGGAGAGCGTCCTCTGCTTTCTCCTCCGGGCGGCATGTGGCTTTGTGCTCCGACTAATCTGCCAGATTGTTGTCGCTCCCATAAAGCCACAGATAAGACATAGCTGCTGGGATTGGATTGCCCAGCCCCGGTTCTTGACACCAGCGAAACCAAAAACTGCCGCTGTTACACCCCTACTACACCCCCCCCCCCCCCCTCCCCCCCCCCCCCCCCCCCCCCCCCCCCCCCCCCCCCTCCCCACTACAACCCCCACCCTCAACCCGACCTCATCCCACTCGCCCCCAAGATACTGTATTTAATTTACCAGCAGCGGGGAATGTGGGCTTTTTCTTCAACTTCTTTCTCCATTTATTTTTTTCTCCATCTTCTCATCAGGATTATAAAAGGATCTTAAAAGTGTCTGTACATGCTACTCTTTCATATGCTTCTGGTTATTGCATTGCAAATTCAGGGCCCTCCAGAGCAATGTAAATCGTTCAGCAAATGTCTTTGAAAAAGTGTGGCTGGGGGAGGAAAGGGGAGGAGAGGGGGAGCGGGGGAAGAGATGGAGTAAAAAGAAAGGGAAGAAGGAAAATGACTTATTTTTCTCTCTCTCTCTCTCTCTCTCTCTCTCTCTCTCTCTCTCTCTCTCGCTCAGATCATTAGAGAGTTTTAATTAAAGATGCAGGATTAGTCCAGTTAGTGGCCTGAGTCACTCATCCTCGCTCTCTTCCTCTCTCTCTCTCTCTCTACAGGTTGTGTAAAGAGTAGGGGGACGAGGATGTGAACGGTTACCTGTGTGTGTGTGTGTGTGTGTGTGTGTGTGTGTGTGTGTGTGTGTGTCTGTGTGTGTGTGTCTGTGTGTGTGTGTGTGTGTATGAGTGTGTGCATGTGTGTGTACCGCAAGTGAATGCTGGTGTGAGTGCGTGTATGACTCAGGTGAGGATTCCTCGACGAGTGCTACATTAAAGGTTTTATTGAAGAGCAGTGAGATCAAACGCCGTACACCCCCGTTGCCACTGATCTAAAGAAGCACGCTCCCTCTCCCTCTCCCCATCCACAGGGTCGAGCCCTTCACAAGGGAGGAAGAGACCAGTGGCTCGTACTCACACACCCTTCACACCCAGGCAATGTTCATTTTGTCACCTATTTAAGATTTTGTTTGAAGTCTTTATGACTAAAATGCCTTTTAGTCTTAGTCCCATTAGAGTAATTACATCCGTCTTAGTTATCAGTCGTCTAAAAGCTCTGGACAATTTGTCACAGTCTTTTCTTTTAATAAATACTTCATACAAACATCGAACTTAACTTCCATTCTGCACATAACTTCCACTCCCTTAAAGCCTATTTATGCTTGATCTGAAAATGTGGTCCGGAGGCTCCCTACGGAGGGTGTGAGGGAATTGCAGCGCCTCCAGAGGCTTGCCGAGGCCAAATCGTGCTCCTTACCGCATCGCCGTGCGTCTTCAAAATTGTTTCAACAATGTGGAGGACTCCGTATAGCTTCACAATGACATGACTAGTTAACGGTAGGTGGGGGCAGTACATGCGGTACTAACACAAACTCACTTCCTTGACAACAAACATAAAGTACTTTGACGAAAGGCTATTAGAACAAGTTCACAAATGAACATCTCTCATGACATGAGATTTGAAAGACACGCAAATGAGTCTGAACTCCTGGAAAGAGATCAGGAAGGTAACAGGGATAGATGTGGTACAGAGGTCAATGGAATGCAGACCGTGGGGTACAGAAGGATCCTGGATTCAACAAATCTGAACTAACAAAAGTGGATATTTGTCAAATCCGTCATGATTGATGTATTGTAACAAGCCCACAGTGTGGTTACTAAAATCCGATGTGGATAGATTTTGTCTGTTTTTCGCTGCATTACATTTATAAGTTGTCCCTTTCCAGGTTTAGAAAAAGTGACTGCTAACTCCCATTCGTATGAGCTGTTAGCTTAGCTAGCATGCAGACATCGGTGGTGGTAGTCAAGGTAGTTAACTGTAATGCAGTTGATCGATGACGATAACATGAACATGTATTGGGGATGACAACCATACGATCATCATACTCAGAATTTTAACCTTAACATATTGTTTAAATGTGTATTTCACACGATCTTAAATGTTGGCTGGGGACGGCAATGAGGAGTTCCGTGAAGGAGACGAAGGTGGGGAAAATGGTGGAGCCTTTTAACTTGCCATCTTGGCTGAGCTCCTGTGTCAAGCACCGGGAAACGGACTCCGACATCTCAGAAGAGGAAAGGTCTTGTCTTTTCATTTAGCCAGTTGCTTGTAATTAGCTGGATGGCTACAGAGATTAGCCTTGAACCACTACAAGTGTTGCGGGCGCGGACCAATTTATCGGCTGCGTATGACAGCTCCCCGAAGCGCAAGAAGAATGAATACTCTGACTTCTGTGGAGGCCGCAGTGCAGTCAAAGCTGTACGGCCACTGCAGATGTCGGGATGCCCATGCAGAGCCTTTTAGTCACAGCCATTTTAGTCACATAATAGTTTGTTTGTTATTTCACCCCCCCCCCCAAAAAAAAAAGAATCCACTTTAATGCTAACTTTAACTTCCATCATGTGCACATTCAGATAGCCTTGTCCGACTAGGTCTACTATTCCCTCGCATACCTTAGCTGCCAGCATTGATATTGTGGCAGATTGTAACCAATGCTATAAATAACAATATGCTATAAAGCCTTGGCTACAGGTTAAACAATTTACAGCTCTAATTTTTCATTAACCGGGTAATTAACAGTGGTTTCCTTGAAACCAGGAGAATTTGACTTTTCCCAGAAATGCCGGAAGTATTACTGTCCTCCTAATATTCAACAAATAACATTAGGTTTCTTCCCATTGGAAAAAACCTAATACTATTTGTTGCGGACCGCAACACAGGTGAACGTATAACAGAGCACATGGGAAAATAGAGCTTCTGGTGAAAACAAAGCAAAAATAGCCTACATGAAAGTAAGAGAGAAAGTAAACGTTGTTGTTTCTAGTTTAGGTTAGTTACAAGTGAAGAGTCCTGGCTTCGCATCAGTTCAAAAGATTGATGAGTGACTGAAGAGTCCGTCTGGGAGCTGTGTAGGAGTCACAGACCAGCTCAATCAGATCGTTCAACTGGAAGATGTCCATTCTGCCAAAGAGAGGATTGCATTCATTATTCTATGATTAGACAAAACAGATGGAAAGAAGCTTCATGTCAAATTACCAAAACCTCACTTTTTTTTTTTTTTTTTGGACTCAAATGAAAAGTAATTTGTCATAGTTAGGTATTTTTCAAGGGCATCTCGCCCCATTAATGTCATAGTTTTAGTCAGGAAAAATGATTTGTTGACACGTATTTTGTGTCATAGTTCTTGTTGACGAAATGGACACAGGTCATGTCGGTGTTGCCTGGGGTACAACAAGGAGGTGAGAAAAGGAGGACCACTAGAGTGACCTTTGTTTGGACTCGCCAAATTGAATTATCATTACCAGTTTGTTCGTTGCATCCTGTATGTACAGGCAGTTGATGTCAGCTGTCCTCCTTAGTCCTAGTAAGGGGGAAGAGTTGGAAAAGCTGTAATCTCTAGTTATGCTCCTTAGCATTTAGGCCCTGGTCTTAGCTGCAGTAGAAACCCTATTGAGGGGATGAGCTTCCTTTTTACATATTTTTGTATCCTGAATTTTGCTGCTGTCGACAACTGCTTTTCAAGCCATGTCATTTTTGCTGAAATCCTGCATCTACAATAAATCAAATACTGTTTTTTTCTACAACCGTGGGTCCTCCTCATTCCCACCTATCACCTCCCTTGCCGACTCTGGGTCTGCTATTCTACACATGGTGGTCACCAAACAGATACCTTTCAAAGTCAGGAAAAAACTGCACGTGGCACCTCATTCCGGAGTACATCTCCGACGGGATCTTATAATTATATTCAATTAAAAGCTTGTCCTGCTGTTTATATCCCAGCATCTAAAAGCAGGCTTCTAATAAGAGTTGCAATAGAATCCCGAGGTGTGGCAGACAGACAGGCAAACCCAGATTGAAGTTTTGGGGGCTATTGAGAAACTATGCTTCTGTCTCCCTGTCTGTGTGTGGAGGCTGTCTAGAGGCAGCAAGGAGTGTGGGTCTGACAGGACAGTGTGGCAGCGTTTGACGTGGCTGACAGGGCTGTCACAGCCCCATCACTGCCACGATGCTCGTCTCTCTGCTCACAGTCCTGACCTCTGTGGATGGTCCCGGGGCCCCATCGGTCACGCCGTCCCTGTCTTTCCACAGACGCTCCTGACAGGAGACATGAGCTCTCAGCCGCTTGCACAGGCACCTGGGACACACCAGGGACCCGCCAGGTAGGGCCCGGGCTCTCTCCTCTCTCCCCCTCCACTGTCTCCTGGCTAGCAGCGCGGTAGAGAGAGAGGCGGGAGGAATAGAAAAGAGGGAAAAACAACATGACATTTAAAACACCACATCCCCGGTTTGAACAGAAGATAGGCAGATGGACCCTCTGGATGTTCCTGTTGCTGCCTAGTTTGGAGAGGTGATGTTGTGGAATGTATGATAAAAGTTTGGACAGGATGTGAACTACGTACATTTATGATACAGATGACGGAGCAGACGCTTGCTGTGAGAGTGATTGGATTAGTTGTGTGTGCGCGTGTGTGTGTGTGTGTGTGTGTGTGTGTGTGTGTTGTATGTATCTGCATGAGTGTGTTTTTAAATCGCACATTTGCATCGAGGAGACAGATTAAATACTCTCAAATATGCTTACTTGTCCACTCCCTGCAGAGTAGGGTGACTGTACTATGTATCTATGTCACTGGGATGAAAGCAGAGAGCAAGTGCTCTACATACCTTAAAAATCTCTACGGGAACGGTGCCCCCCCGCCCCGCCCCACAGGACGGTTGAGCTAATGTAGGCTAATGTGATTAGCATGAGGTTGTAATTAACAAACCAAAAAATCCCAGAACATAGACATAGCTGATATGGGCTGAAAGGTTGAATTATTGTTAATCTAACTGCACTGTCCAATTTACAGTAGCTATTACAGTGAAATAATACCATGCTATTGTTTGAGGAGAGTGCACAATTATGAACTTGAAAATGTATTAATAAACCAACTAGGCACATTTGGGCAGTCATGATACAACATTTTGAACAGAAATGCAATGGTTCATTGGATCAGTAAAAAACTTTGCACATATACTGCTGCCATCTAGTGGCCAAAATTGCGCCTGGGCTGGAATAATATATTATGGCCTTTCAAATGGTATGCAAATCCTTGCTTCAGGTCCTAAGCTACAGGAAGTTAGATGTGGGTATGTCATTTTAGGCGAAAATTTTGAAAAAAAAGGTCAGAACCTTAAGAGGTTTTAAACATGCTTTAAAACTAATCCCCACAAATACTAGTGACGCCTGTCAAGGGTGGTTCTATTGACCCGGGACAGAGAGATTCAACTAACACCAACTAATACTGACAAGCATATACAGTGTCCATTACAGAACAGACATTAAGTGGAGAAGGCTGCATTGTGGAAGACTAGAGGAGTGTAATGAAGTCGACAGGATCATTAGCGAGCAACAACTGCCTTCCACTCATGTGATGGGAATCAGGTAAGTCAAAGGACTACAGGCCCTGGTTTGGTTCAGCCAAACACATTACAGGAAAAGCGTCGGCAGGACAGAACATTCCAGAGCAGATGACGAGTGAATTATTCAGATTGTTATGGAACCTCAATCTCTTTCTCTATAAATCACCTATCTGTCGGTCTGTCTCTGTCTGTCTGGTCCAGACCAAATCAGATGGAGAGATCAGAGGAGAGAGACACTGAATGACACCTGTTCGACCCGCTAGTAGAATCAATAGTAACATCACAGTAACATAGCACTGGCTTTATGTGGGCTACAGTGTGTGTAAGGTAGTTAGGTGGCAGTGAGCGGGTTAAGAGTCTGCCTTACACACACACCATGGCCAGGAGCTGTGTGTTTCTCTTTAAAATGGGCGACGAGCCATATGTGGGGTCATTAGTCTCTCCACTGTCCTTCACTTATAAAGGACAACATGTCAATGAGCAAATTAGTGTTTTTCCTGCTTTGTAAAAGGACCTTGACTTTTATGATGTCTTTACTTTGTTTGTAATATATATATATATATCTATATATATATATATAGGGAGCGCAGACAAATCATAAATTACAAAGCTATAAAAAAATGAATCTAGTGCTAAATGGGTATTTCGTTTTTTGTGTTGCATAGCAAACAAATTACACCCATTAACAGTACTTGCTATTGAAGCATGCACAGTATAGAATCCAAAATAACTTTCTAGCTGTTACTCCGATGTGGACATTTAACACAGTAAAACATGTTAAACACCCATTAGGCTGAGGCCAGCCATCAGATTGAAACCCTCCAGAGTACAGTGGCTACAGTAAATTGCCAATTTAGGCTTTCTATATTTTGTTGTTGTTTTTCTGTAATGGTGCAGGAGTCATTGTTTTGCTCTTGGTCCCAGCGTCTGATACTGTCAGAGCCTAGGATCCTGCAGCAGACTGCCTGGGGCCCAGGCCCTATAAGCCCAAGGAGTGTCACAACGTATGGATTGGCCCATTTATCATGTAATCTGGAGAACGAATGGACGGGGCGCTATCAGCAATCTGGTATTGATCCCGGCAGGGGCCATGCTATTGTTCATCTGTGGAGCCGGAGTGGCACACAGCATTAATGAAAGAAACTAAACAATGCATAGCAATCAGAGTCACATCTTTCTGAGAGGAGAAAAGGAAGAGGGGTGAGGAAACAAGAAAAAATGATAAAAAAGTTGAGACAGCAGGAGAAACTTTGTATTATATTTGCTGTACGAAGGTCTAAAGATTATCTTTGTTCACCTGTTCATGGCCGACCACTGTTCATAGCCGTCCGCTGTTCATAGCCGTCCGCTGTTCATAGCCGTCCGCTGTTCATAGCCGTCCGCTGTTCATAGCCGTCCGCTGTTCATAGCCGTCCGCTGTTCATAGCAATCCGCTGTTCATAGCCGACCGCTGTTCATAGCCGACCGCTGTTCATAGCCGTCCGCTGTTCATAGCCGTCCGCTGTTCATAGCCGTCCGCTGTTCATAGCCGTCCGCTGTTCATAGCCGTTCGCTGTTCATAGCCGTCCGCTGTTCATAGCCGTCCACTGTTCATAGCCGTCCACTGTTCATAGCCGATCACTGTTCATAGCCGACCACTGTTCATAGCCGACCACTGTTCATAGCCGACTCAGGCACTAAGAATCAGCATCAATAATTGATATCAATGCTGGATGTGACATACACTATAAATAAAAAAGTATATGGACACCCTTTCAAATTAGTGGATTTTTTAAAATTATTATTTAAATTTTTTATTTAACCTTTATTTAACTAGGCAAAAAAGGTTAAGGACAAATTCTTCTTTACAATGACTGGGTTTGGCTATTTCAGCCACACCTGTTGCTGACAGGTGTATAAAATCGAGCACACAGCCATGCAATCTCCACAGACAAATATTGGCAGTAGAATGGCCTTACTGAAGAGCTCAGTGACTTTTAACGTGGCACCGTCATAGGATGCCACCTTTCCAACAAGTCAGTTCCTCAAATTTCAACCAAACGGTAAGTGCTGTTATTGTGAAGTGGAAAACTCTAGGAGCAACAACGGCTCAGCCTCAAAGTGGTAGGCCACACAAGATCACAGAACGGGACGGTCGAGTGCTGAAGCGCGTAGTGCATCTGTCCTCGGTTGCAACAATCACTGCTGAGTTCCAAACTGCCTCTGGAAGCAACGTCAGCACAATAACTGTTCATCGGGAGCTTCATGAAATGAGTTTCCGTGACCGAATAGCCACACACAAGCCTAAGATCACCATGCGCAATGCCAAGCATTGGCTAGAGTGGTGTAAAGCTCACTGCCATTGGACTCTGGAGCAGTGGAAACACATTCTCTGGAGTGATGAATCACACTTTTGGCTGATGCCAGCTACCTGCCCCAATGCATCGTGCCAATGGTAAAGTTTGGTGGAGGAGGAATAATGGTCCGAGGCTGTTTTTCATGGTTCAGGCCCCTTAGTTCCAGTCGAAGGAAATATTAATGCTACAGCATGCAATGACATTCTAGATGATTCTGTGCTTTCAACTTTGTGGCAACAGTTTGGGGAAGGCCCTTCCTGTTTCAGCATCACAATGCCCTTATGCACAAAGGAGGTCCATGCAGACATGGTTTGTCAAGATCGTTATGGAAGAACTTGACTGGCCTGCACAGAGCTCTGACCTCAACCCCATCGAACGCCTTTGGGATGAATTGGAATGCAGACTGCGAGCCAGACCTAATCGCCAAACATCAGTGCCCGACCTCACTAAGTCTGCAGTCTCACTAAGTCTGCAGTCATTTTCCAACGTCTAGTGGGAAAACCTTCCCAGAAGACTAGAGTCTGTTATAGCAGCAAAGAGGGGACCAACTCCATATTAATGCCAATCATTTTAGAATGAGATGTTCGATGAGCAGATTTTGGTCATTTAGTGTACTTTATAGCAAACTATAATATATGCCATTAAGCAGACGCTTTCTTTCCAAAGAGACCTACAGCCATGTGAATCGAACCCACTATCCCTATAGTAAGAGCAGCATCACCATGTGCAAATAGTGTTTGCCAGATACAATAGAGATGCTTTAGATCAGTGGTCAACAACTGGTCAATCAAGGTCGACTGGCCGATCTCCAAGGCATTTATATTTGATTGTTTTTTTTACAGAAATGTTTGGCAATGATAAAGCTTTGCATTCATATTTTTTTTGTATTCCTCTTGCGCAGCTGGTGGTAGGTGCACCCGATTCAGGATGCGGGATAGCCAAAGTGTTCCGATTTTGAACCATTTCATGTGTCTGAAGGTACAAACTCTGGAGAGCAAATCAAGTGCACTATAGGCCTACCCCTGGCCAATCAGATGGCTCATATTACCATGTCTGCAGTAATGTAGCAGGCATAAAACAAAGCTACAGCAAAACCATGACTAGAGAGAAACTGTCAACGAATACGGCAAAGAGTGTCTGTTTATATGAGTAAGTTCATGTTTAACCTCTACCGGATAGTTGTTGCTCAATATGCGATAATGTGAATAGAATGATGGTGTAAACAACAGCCAACCTTCCGGGTCATAGTCATATCTTATATGAGAAGAAAGCTTAAATTCTTGTTAGTCTAACTGCAGTGTCCAATTTACAGTAGCTGTTACAGTTAAAAAATGACCATGCTATTGTTTGAGGATAGTGCACATCAACAAATCACTTTTATCACGGTAACTGGTTTGATACATTCACCTCTGAAGGTAAATAATGTACTTACATTCAGTAATCTTGCTCTGATTTGTCAACCTGAGGGTCCGAGAAATAAAATCTAGTGTAGTTTTGTTTGAAAAAAAAAATACAAAATGATATTCAAATGTAGGAACTGGGTTCTACAGTTTGACCCCACTGCTGTCTCTGGCTCCACACCCACCCCACCCGACCATCTAGATGTGTGAAGGTTTGTGTCTTTTCTGTAGGGAAGCTAATGACCCATCGCGTATGACGTTCCTGAGAGTGTGTAAACTGAAATGTTTTATTACCATAGCATTTTTGTATGTTCTCTATATTATGTACTTGAAAATGTATAAATTGACCAATTCGACACATTTGTGCAAACTCCTGGCAGACAAAATATTGTGTAGTGATGTAATTCTTCACTGGATCAGTCTGCAACTTTGCACACACACACACACACACACATACACTTCTGTCATCTTGTGGGCAAGATTTAAATAACACATAGAATCCTCTCAATGTATGGCCTTTCTCTTGCATTTCAAAGATGATGGAACAAAATGAATAATAGATCTGGTAAAAGACAATACTAATGTGTTATATTCTCTTACATTCATTTCACATTTCCACAAACGTCAAAGTGTTTCCTTTCAAATGGTATCAAGAATATGCATATCCCTGCTTCAGGTCCTGAGGTACAGACAGTTAGATATGGGTTTGTCATTTTAGGAGAAAATTGAAAGAAATGGTCCGTTGTTACTCAGCAATGTCAACACCTTTTCGAAAAAAATGTATACCATAAAATGAGAATTCATCGTACTTCCACTCGCGCTATAACCACCACTGCAGCTGTAATGAACGAGTAGGAAAGTGTATTGATAGGCGTGCATTGTTATTATTAGCAGCTTGTGTCTTTTTTACAGGTTTTTTTATGGCTTTGGCACTGTTTTCACAAGTATGCAGTACATTTTCACAACTCCTAGTACAAAACTCCAAACTGGTCACGCTTGTAACGTAGCCAGTCTTTCATTCAAAACCTGTCATTCTGCATTCATTTGGATTGTAAAACATCTTTCACCACACAACCATTAAAATCTAAGCTTATTGTGAAATGTAATGAAAACATTGGTTTAATCACCAAACACAACATAATATATTTTCAATTTAGTTGATTTAACTCCCAGCGAATCCAATAGCAAACAATGCAAGATACGCGTTTAAAATCACCCATAGAAGTGCTGAAAGTAATATGTTACAGTACTGTAAATTGCAGTAGATTACACAGTTTTCACATTAGGCAATACACTTAGATTTTCTGTCAATTCTGTTGGGTAATGTATCATTTAAATAATATCTATCAAATGTGTAATCACTTACATTTTTTATTTTTCAGATATAATTGCAACATAGGTGTACTGTCTGTAATCAAATGTAAGAAATTAAATTAAAGAAATTAAATCAATGAAAATAAAACAATGTTAAGCCTGCATTAATTTGCATCGAGCCTGTCTTGAGCATTTGGCCGTAAATTCTCATAAACATCACAGTGAATGTCCTCATTGTTCATGCACAGCGGGAAAAACCTTTGGGATGGCGACTCCAAGCTTGACATTGGTCTGCATTGACATTGTCGCATGCCTCATCCATGGCCGGGAGGAGGGTGGCACACTCATTGGGATGGCGATCGCACACCTTCCACCTCCATGCTGAAGAACAAATCCTCTAAAGGGTTGAGGAAAGGAGAGTATGGGGGCAGGTATAGGGTCACAAATTGGGGATGGGCCCGAAAACCATGACATTGGTGACACCTTCACGTTGACAGGCCTGCTCAATTTCATTGAGAAACACAATGAGGTGTGCAGCATTGTAGGATCCAAGTAATGGCCTATGTCCTACTACACCATCTTCAGAGATAGCTATGCACATGGAGATGTCCAGGCACTTGTAAGGCCACCCGTTGGCCAATGTGGTTCCGCCCACAGCGTCGAGTTTTGACCAGGTTACAGCCCGCTTCATCAACAAAGAGATACTTGTGATGGTTCACAGCAGCTTCATCTTGCTCTGATTTGTCAACATGAGAGTCCCAGAAATAAAATGTAGTGTAGTTTTGTTGGATTTTTTATATGTTTTATATTCAAATGTATTTCACCTTTATTTAACCAGGTAGGCTAGTTGAGAACACGTTCTCATTTACAACTGCGACCTGGCCAAGATAAAGCACAGCAGTTCGACACATAAAACAGCACAGAGTTACACATGGAATAAACAAACATAGTCAATAATACAGTAGAAAAAACAAAAATGTATATACAGTGAGTGCAAATGAGGTAAGATAAGGGAGGTAAGGCAATAAATAGGCCATGGTGGAAGTAATTACAATATAGCAATCAATTGGAATGGTAGATGTGCAGAAGATTAATGTGCAAGTAGAGATACTGTGGTGCAAAGGCGCAAGATAAATCAATCAATAAATAAATACAGTATGGGGATGAGGTAGTTGGATGGGCTGTTTACAGATGGGCTATGTACAGGTGCAGTGATCTGCTCTGACAGCTGGTGCTTAAAGCTGTAGGAACTGGGTTCTACAGTTTGACACCACTGCTGTCTCTGACTCCATCCCCACCCAGCCCAGCCAACTACCTCTATTCTGTAGGGAAGCTAATGATCCATCATGTATGACCTTCCTGAGAGTGTGTAAACTTAAATGTTTTATTACCATAGCATTTTTGTATGTTCTCTGTATTATGTACTTGAAAATGTATAAATTGATCAATTCGGCACATTTGTGCAAACTCCTGGCAGGCAAAATATTGTGTAGTGATCTAATTCTTCACTGGAACAGTCTGAAACTTTGCACAAACACAGCTGCTATCTTGTGGACAAGATCTAAATGACACATAGAATCCTATCTCAATGTATGGCCTTTCTCTTGCATTTAAAAGACGATGGAACAAAATTTTAAAAAATCGAAAACCAATGCTTTTTTTTTTTTGGTAATAACTTTTACCAGATCTAACGTGTTGTATTCTCTTACATTAATTTCACATTTCCACAAACTTCAAAGTGTTTTCTTTCACCATCACCCTCTAAAAATACTTTTGGGTTAGTTATTTTTACACTATAGTTCCAGTATGACATTGTGAAGCAGCATGTGCATCAAATAGTAACAGTAATACAGTATATACCTGTACCTGAATATACACGGCCAGCAGTTGTTTCACCAGGTTGGTGTTTCTCTCAAAAGGCATCAGGTGGTTTGCGAAAGTATTCACCCTCTTGGCGTTCTTCCTATTTTGTTGCCTTACAACCTGGAAATAAAATAGATGTTCTACTTTGTAGAGCCACCTTTTGCAGCAATTACAGCTGGGCTGCCCTCTCTTGGCAGGTTTGTTGTGGTGCCATATTCTTTCCATTTTTTAATAATGGATTGAAATGGTTCTCTGTGGGAAGTTATGGATATCCTTTTATAACCAACCCTGATCTGTACTTCTCCACAACTTTGTCCTTGACCTGTTTGGAGAGCTCCTTGGTCTTCATGGCGCCACTTGCTTGGTGGTGCCCCTTGCTTAGTGGTGTTGCAGACTCTGGGACTATTTCAGAACAGGTGTATATATACTGAGACCATGTGACACTTAAATAAAGTCCAACTGTGTGCAATCTAACTAATTATGTGACTTCTGAAGGTGAGTGATCGCACAAGATCTTATTTAGGGGCTTCATAGCAAAGGGGGTGAATACATATGCACGCACCACTTTTCCGTTTTATATTTTAGAGCATTTTTTGAAACAAATTATTGATTTAATTTCACTTCACCAATTTGGACTATTTTGTATATGTCCATTACATGAAATCCAAATAAAACATATATTTAAATTACAGGTTGTATTGCAACAAAATAGGAAAAACGCCAAGGGGGATGAATACTTTTGCATGGCACTTCATAGTGTATATTGTAGCTCTGTTGGTGATCGGCTGGGCGTCTGTGGATTGTGAATAGGGCATGTGATATTGTTTGAGTTGTGAGTGTAGTGGTGTAAATGTGTTTCATAGATACCTGGTGCCTCTTCAAACGGCAGGTGATTGCTGGTAGGCTGATGGAAGCCACCTTGGCAAAGGTGTCATCGTTCTCCTCAATGGCCTGCTTTATTTCAGACAGCTGTATGTCATTCCTGACCCTCCCCATTTTCACCACTGCCCACTCCTGTTGGTCGGTCAGCACACGGCCACAGCTGTGGGTTCTTCTGTCCATTCTGAGGATAAAACAGACATACTGTCAATAGATCATACTGTAAGAATCCTGTAACATGTTATGTGAATTGACATTACAATATGTAATTTACTGTAAATGTAATGGTAAAGCATAGTACATATCCTGCATCCTGGGCCCATGCCCAGCTCTTTGACCTCATTGAAGGGGCCCATGCCCAGCTCTTTGACGTGGCCCATGCCCAGCTCTTTGACCTCGATGTTGGGGCCCATGCCCACCTCTTTGAAGGGGCCCATGCCCAGGTCTTTGACCTCGTTGAAGGTGCCCATGCCCACCTCTTTGACGGGGCCCATACCCAGCTGTCTGACGGGCCCCTTGTCCACAAGCTCTTTGATTTCTTCCTCTCCCTTGCTGTCTATCCTGCACCATGTTGAAAGAAGTGTTCACATACACCCTTTTATACAGTGACCAATTGTTGTTACCACTATGTGAAATGAATTAGCAATAATGAGTAGTCATTATGTATGGTTATGTTTATACTTTACAAACACCATTTTTTTTTCTGTAGTTCTCAAAATCCATGTATAGTAGAGACACCAGTTTATAATCTATAAGTTTACCAAACGGTTAAGTGATTAACCATTAAGCGCAACATTTTTTAAATGTAACCTTTATTTAAGTAGGCAAGTCAATTAAGAACAGCATCTAATTTACAATGACGGACTACCCCGCGAAAACCCGGACGACACTGGGCCAAATTGTGCGCCTCTCTATGGGACTTCCAATCACGACCGGATGTGATACAGCCTGGATTCGTACCGGGACTATAGTGATACCTCTTGCACTGAGCCAATCGGGAGCCAAATGGTTATGGTCAAATGTATTTAAACAAATGAGAAGAGAATCACATGAAAAGTATTGTGAGAATTGCATTGTGAAAGGCAATGAAAGGTATTTCTAGATGAAACAGTGATTAGGTTTGGTGAAAACGTTACTGTGTGATTGTGTGTTAAAAATGTGCTTAAAGAAAAAACTGCATTTTTGATGATATGTTTTGAGTTTTGTACTAAGAGTGTACGTTTGTACTACATTTTTGATGATATGTTTTGAGTTTTGTACTAAGAGTGTACGTTTGTACTACATTTTTGATGATATGTTTTGAGTTTTGTACTAAGAGTGTACGTTTGTACTACATTTTTGATGATATGTTTTGAGTTTTGTACTAAGAGTGTACGTTTGTACTACATTTTTGATGATATGTTTTGAGTTTTGTACTAAGAGTGTACGTTTGTACTACATTTTTGATGATATGTTTTGAGTTTTGTACTAAGAGTGTACGTTTGTACTACATTTTTGATGATATGTTTTGAGTTTTGTACTAAGAGTGTACGTTTGTACTACATTTTTGCACATACTTGTGGAAATCCCAAAGCGATAAAAAAAAGACTATCGACGAATATTAAACTCTTTCTGTTCATAGGAGTAACACCATGAATGTGTGCATGAGGCAGAAATAATGCGGTGCCACTCACGTTTCGCCACCAGCTGGAAGACGGTGTCCCTTTTTGGTGAGTGTCAGTGGAGGACAGGGAGAGCGGAAGGGGATGTTGAGAGGCGGACCCTCAGTCTGCTGCTCTCTCTCTCTCCGCTGAGGCTGACCTTCAGATGCAGGCACCATCGGCCCAGTAAAGTTAAAATAAAATGCAAATTATTTAAATGTATGCTCACTCAGCTGTACCTCACAAGTAATGCAGCAACAACTTATCTATTACCGGTGTGATCCTGTAGCCTCAAATTTTGAAATATATATTTTTTTAAATGGTCTGAAAAACAAAGAATTGGCAGGGAAATTCAAGCAAAGTCAACATGCGGCGATAATGTATTGGGCCTATAGCCTACTGCACAAACTTCATTGCTACAATACTGTTTTTATTAGCTTAATGCTGCATAGGATTATGTCATGTAAAATAAAAATGTGAGCGGTAGATCTCGGCTTGTATTTTCACTCAGAAAGTGATCTCGACTCAGAAAGGGTAAGTGACCACTGCTTTAGATATTCCAGATATATAAGCTGGTCAGACTAATGACCAGGATGACCGTCCAATTCACCTCCATATTCACCAACACAACATTAAAAACTATCATCATCAGTAATCCAAATATGGGAGTGGTAACAGGGGAAAACACTAGTACAGTGTTGTACCATCTGATCCTATTTGGATGTCTCTAAGATCTGGGATGGTTTCCAGCTTTGTGTTTCCGGGCAGGCTCCAAGCAGGTAACTACTTTTTCTGTGGCTCATTGTCTGTCTGCCGCATTAAACCTGTGCCAGATGCTAAACCAGGCCCATAGGACCTCTTTCATCATCTGTCACTCATATCCTCTCCCCACTTCTCTCTTCGCTCCCTGATAACCACATACAATATCAGCAATGTATATTTGCATTGTGACCTCTACTGCCTTCTTGACAGTACAGGACTCACACACTGCGGACAATAGGTCTGTACTCTGCTGTCTCACAATCATTCGCAAAGAGGTCCCATAGAGACACAGCACCAAAAAACACTTTAGCTAGACAGCCATTCACAGTACAATCTCTGTGGTATTTTATAGTGTGGTCAACCAGGATTCACACCACGGTCACTTGTCTACACTGCTCTCACTCAGCGACAGTGAGCCCTCTCTGGATTTTCCCCTGGCGTTGGGGTGGTCGTGAGACTGAGGTAGTTGTCACACTAACTGAAGGCCAGTGATTAAAGAGATGCATGTTGTCTCTCTTCTCTCATAAAACAGTGTGATTGCCCATAGCATCACCATCTGCTAGCCACTGGGAGGTGAAACAGTAAACACTCTGGTGAGTGCTGTGTGAGTGCTGTGTGTGTGTTTGTGTGTGTGTGTGCGCACGTGTGAGATTACGAGTAAATTATACAAAATGGTTCTATGCATGCGTGTCGTGTGGGATGAGGCTCATAGCTCTACCAGGGTACTCTCCTGTGCCAGCCTCCTCTCCTCTTTCTGCCTGTCTGCCTGTCTGTCCCCCACCACATGTAATCGGCTCAGTGTTATCTCCCTGCCTGACTTGGACAGGCCTCTCAGAGTGACAGCAGAGTGAGCCTGACCCCTGGGGTGCCCGGAGGTGACAAGGGATCCAGGAAAGAGGCTGCCTGCTTGAGAGGCAGCAGCCAGTAGATAAAGCTCTCATGTGGAGTCAGTGTCATGTAATTCCCCTTTAATACAGTCAAGGTGGATTCTAGCAAGCCTAGATCCACCCAACCCTCATGAGACCCCCTGTCACTAACAAAAAGAGCTCAGAGCTGACACAGCCACCGAGTCACTAGCTAACACACCTACCTCCAGTGTGTGGGTGTGTGCGTGCGTGCAGTGCGTGCGTGTCATCATCCACAAGTTCAGTAGGAGCTACAATAACAAGCCTACAAACCATACAGGCCTATATTTAGACAACCTCACTACTGAACAGAGCAAACAAAGGGATAAAAACAAGAGTGCTTGCATCTCTCTGTGTATGAGGTTTGTCTGATGTGCTACGCATGTGCGTTTGTGTTTGTTAAGGCGGAACAGTACAATGTGCCTATATGTTGCTCACAAGTACCTGGATATTACTGCAGCACATATATCATACATTAATAATCATTCCTGACAATCTTCGCGCATCAGACGAGTCCCCCTGGTCCAGAGATATTACATCTGGCCGCCTCATTTATCTTCCTGCACAGGGTCCCACAGTGGTCAGCACACTGGCAGCCCAGCACGCCCCACGCTGCCCGTTTCATTATGAACACATCATAAACGGCACTGACACACCATGGAGCTCAGGGGGGCCTGTTTGTTGGACTGGCTCCCACGGTCCCCACAGGCCCCTACTATCTCTGGCCCGGGTGTGCCTCGACGGCGGGGGCCCGAACCAGACATCAATCTACCTCTTTTACTGCAGAGGGGAGACCGAGACCAGGGGAGGACTGGCTCCTCAGAAACATACATTAATGAACTGGACAGTTCTCAGTGTGTTCTCTCAGAGAGATAGTGGGATATGCACAGAGAAGTCTCCGATGGATTCCATCATGCTTCTCATGAACCGTTAGTCTTTCATTACAAGCTATGAAAACAAACAAAATGTGGGGCAACCCACTGGTTGAGTAGACGTTGTGTCAACGTAATTTCAATGAAATTACACTGAACCAACATGGAATAGATATTTAATTGACAAATGTGTCCGGCGTGTATGTGAATCATGCAGAGATGTACTCAGGCCTCAAATGAGCTCTCTAAACCAGTGAGGTTTACTACTCTGTTTAAAAGAAAACATCAAGAAAACAAAAAGATTCTGAGGCTAACAGACTTTGAGCAGACAGAAAATGACTTTCAAACCGCTGTAGTCATTACAAAGTCAAGCGGACTGCTGTGGTCATTGCAAAATCATGCTGACCACGGCGGTCATCTCACAGAATGTCCAGCCGGTCTGCAGACAATGGAGGGGGGGGGGGGGGGGGGGGCATCGGAGTATCAGGGCCCATGCTGGGGAGCCATTTCTTCTCTCATCAGTCCCCCTCGCAATCCAGAGGACTTGATTTAAATCCCACATCAGTTCCCATTGTCTGCTCCATCCGTATCACTTAACACAGCGTCCCTTTCCCCATGCCTACCCCTACACCCCCACGCTTTGATGCCCCTCTCACACTGATGAGTCTCTTCTGCACCCTCCCAAAGCCTTAGGCTTTACACACACACACACACACACACACACACACACAAAATCCACAATGCGGCGATCATATCGTGGGGAAAGTTTACTACTTTACCTCATGCAAAACAGCAAAACAACCAGCGTTTTCCCCTGCCGGGTCATTATTTTCATATCCTCTTATCATTTGCATATAGACAGTCTCCACAAATACCTTTAGTCACAATAGCGTGCTGTTCTCAATTTGCCACTATATTGGAATCCACAAAAACAGGGAGCAGTCGTGACTAGGTTTTTGACCTCCAGAACTTCAGTACTTGTGTCTCATGAATTCCTCAGATCACACAGGGGCCAGTCAAGGTGAATGAGAATTACCCGGAGCACCTTGCCAGAAACCTTGGGCTGACATGAATGCCCTATGCTGCCTCTGGAAGTGTGTGTGGGACTGTGCGTGTGTCCCTTAAAATGTAATAGTGTGTTTGAAAATCTGCCACACAAAGCACATTCTAAAACTATGGCTTGTCCATTTAAGCAAACACTTGACTGGGCACCTGCAGGTCAGGGGAGAGGGCTTTTAAAAATACACCACTGACTCACTCTCTCTCTCTCTTTCTAGGGTGTCGGGGGTGGAAGCATCTGAAGGTTGACCTGGATTCCTCCCATTGGCTCTTGTTTATTTTCTATTTCTGGATATATTAGGTGTTCAAAAATGATGAATGTGACATTGGGCAAAATAGGATGAACTTTTTCATCATACGGTAGTAGTAAAAACTTGGCGGGGTAAAAAAGAAATTACACACCTTAGATTTGAAACAGCGTATTCACGGCCAATTGTGGGATTGGTCCAGGGACACTGTCTCAAGCAATGTTCTTGTCCCATACAGAACGAGTTTCAGGACCAATAGACTCTGCCAGTGACGAGCAGTCAGGGTAGGCAGGGTTAGTCTTATAAACTTAACCCTAGGCAACAGTAGCCAGGGTCTGGTTTCAATGGTGGGCTCTTTTGGCATAGAGGAACTATGTCACTGCCTACAATACTAACTTAACACGCTTGAACAAAATAGTAGCTAGCAAGATGGTGATCACAGAGGTTATTTTTAATGGGTGCATTTCACTAGTGGCTAGTGTGCATCAACTACATTCACTAAAACCAAAAGAGGCCGTTTTCGAGACTAGGACATTAAGACATTGCGGGTACATTAAATAGTACCCACAAAACACAACGTCAACAATGAAGAAGCGACTCCGATGCTGATCTTCTAGGCAGAGTTCCTCTGTCCAGTGTCTGTTCTTTTGCCCATTTTAATATATATATTTTTGAATTTCACCCCCTTTTCGTGGTATCCAATTGTTAGTATTTACTATCTTGTCTCATCGCTACAACTCCCTTACGGGCTCGGGAGAGACGAAGACTTGAAGACTTGTGAGGCGTCTGTTTCTCAAACTAGACACTCTAATGTACTTGTCCTCTTGCTCAGTTGTGCTCCAGGGCCTCCCACTCCTCTTTCTATTCTGGTTAGAGACAGTTTGCGCTGTTCTGTGAAGAGAGTAGTATACAGCGTTGTATGAGATCTTCATTTTCTTGGCAATTTCTCACATGGAATAGCCTTCTTTTCTCAGAACAAGAATAGACTGACGTGTTTCAGAAGAAAGGTCTTTGTTTCTGGCCATTTTGAGCCTGTAATCAAACCCACAAATGCTGATGCTCCAGACACTCAACTAGTCTAAAGAATGCCAGTTATATTGCTTCTTTAATTAAAACAACAGTTTTCAGCTGTGCTAACATAATTGCAAAAGGGTTTTCTATTGATCAATTAGCCTTTTAAAATGATCAACTTGGATTATCTAACACAACATGCCATTGGAAGACAGATGGTTGCTGATAATGGGCCACTGTAGATATTCCATAAAAAAATCTGCTGTTTCCAGTTTCTATGTTATTTTAAATGGACAAAAAATATGCTTTTCTTTCAAAAACAAGGACATTTCTAAGTGACCCCAAAATTATGCTAGTGTATAATAATATTGTAGTGTGTAATAGTGTGTAATAATATTGTCTGCGCATTGGAACAATTGTAAATCCATTGTGAAAGGCTATGAAGTTTGCTGTGCGAATTATTTAGATGAAATGTGTCAATATATGGATATGTTAGTGTCACCTATCAGCTGTAACTGTGGATGCTACATCGGTCTACTGCTGAACTTTGATCCAAAAAATAGTTTGTACATTTCGGTTCAAAGCCTATGTCACTGGTTGGTGGAGCCATCTATGGTGAACTTGGGCTTCACAAACGTTTATTTGATTTGGCTTTGATAATAGCCAGCGCTTACCCGGCCACCGACCTCACATCACTGGACTATGCTCCAGGTACTGTAATGGCAATGATTGACCAGTACATACTAACATGTCCAACTGTCCCATATGATTGGCAGAGGAGTGTCTCACAGAAGACAAGCTTTTTTTCTCCTCACATCTGAAGAGAGAGAGACACAGACAGGGAGCTTAAGAGGTGTGTGTTGGAGTACAGAACACCAAAGACCTGAACGGTGTTTGTTATGCTTACCTTGTTTCTCTTGCATTGTCAACAACTTTGTTATTTGTATTCTCATGTTCCCCTTTTTATCTTCTAAAATCTGCCGTCGGATAACAATGCTCCGGTATCAAAGAGACACGGGCGCTTACAAACGGCTTTGAGTGTAGCGCGGGGTGGGTTCGTTTGGGGAAGCATCGGGCGCGTGGATGACAGCTGCACGTTCCGCCATGCTAATCATGTAGAATCGTACCTCCCTCGTCATTCATTAGAACGGCAGACACACCTGGCCTTGAAAGGCAGCCCTTACTGCAAATGCTCTCCATCTAATCTACGAAGCCTTTGTAGAAGTCAAAAATATACTACAGCACAACAAAGGAAAATCAGTCCACAAGATGGACACTGTACACGCTACACTACAGATGTATCAAATATTCAGTTACACAGAATATACCTAACAGTGCCTTGTGTTAATTGTCAGTTGACATGTGTCATGGGGCTAGTGGGATGACTTAGTCTTTTTCTTCACTAGCAACCACACTGTCACATTAAGGATAAACCGTCTTTTTGAAAGAGGAAGAGCATATATCAGGTCTACTCCCCTGAAAAACGGGCAAAAGGAAAGACACAGCATTAAAGGTCTTGGGCACAATGCGGGGATGCAAGCATGAGGGAGCTGAAAAGTAGCTATCACATTGGCAGATAAATTCTACACACAATTATTCATCCTGGGCCCATGACATATAGATTAATGAGTTTGATAACCCAGGGCTTTCCAAATAACTAGATCCCATTCTGTTGTGCCACTCCCTCCAACGGCTCCTTGCACCCTCACACTAAAACCATGTGCGTTGGTATGCCGACAGAAAGAAACAAATCGATTGGAGTTTAGCAGCGGTCATCAGCAGCAGGGTGGTGTCAGGGTCGTTACGGCTCTGCGAATGGCTTCTCTCACAGACTCCCCGTCGGTCTGTCTGTGTGTCTGTGTGTGTGTTGGTGTGTTCCTTAGTGTATTTGGGGGGGGGGGGGGGGGGGGGGGGGCTGTCCCTGGACGGTGATAATGAATGAACGGAGATGTTTCACAGATGTTCTTCAGAGGGGATGCCGACCTACGGAAGAGACCGTTTTATCCAGGGGATGGCGGGTGGCTGGGGGTCAGAAATAGCTCAATAGAATATTACAACAACAAGACTGCACTATACATAGTCGTGGATGAATATAGTGGTTAGATGTGGTGTGGTTACGGAATTTGAGTGTAAGCATTAAAGGGGCAATCTGCAAATGTAACGTCCACTTTTGGACTTCTAAATGAATGATGTGTACCCATGGATTCTTGAAGTATATAACTTCTAAATGCCTCACAGTTGAAGTGTACCTATGATAAAAAATTACAGACCTCTACATGCTTTGTAAGTAGGAAAACCTGCAAAATCGGCAGTGTATCAAATACTTGTTCTCCCCACTGTACCTGCTGGAGCACGTACTACCGGTGGGTGCTGCTATGGTGACCAGTGAGCTGAGATAAAGCATGGCTTTACCTAGCAGAGACTTGTAGATGACCTGGAGCCAGTGGGTTTGGCGATGAGTATGAAGCGAGGGCCTGCCAACGAGAGCATACAGGTCGCAGTGGTGGGTAGTATATATATATGGGGCTGGTGACAAAACGGATGGCACTGTGATAGACTGCATCCAATTTGTTGAGTAGAGTGTTGGAGGTTACAGTATTTTGTAAATGACATCGCCAAAGTCAAGGATCGGTAGGATGGTCAGTTTTACAAGGGAATGTTTGGCAGCATGAGTGAAGGATGCTTTGTTGCGAAATAGAAAGCCGATTCTAGATTTAATTTTGGATTGGAGATGCTTAATGTGAGCCTGCAAGGAGAGTTTACAGTCTAACCAGACACCTAGGTATTTGTAGTTGTCAACATATTCTAAGTCAGAACTGTCCAGAGTAGTGATGCTGGACGGTGGGGCAGAAATCGGTTGAAGAGCATGCATTTAGTTTACTTGCATTTAAGAGCAGTTGGAAGCCACAGAAGGAAGGTTGTATGGCATTGAAGCTCGTCTGGAGGTTAGGTAGCACAGTGTCCAAAGAAGGGCCAGAGGTATACAGAATGGTGTCGTCTGCGTAGAGGTGAATCAGGGAATCACCAGCAGCAAGAGTGACATCATTGATGTATACAGATAAGAGATATTCGGCCTGAGAATTGAACCCTGTGGCAAACCCATAGAGACTGCCAGAGGTCCGGACAACAGGCCCTCCGATTTGACACACTGAACTCTATCAGAGAAGTAGTTGGTGAACCTGGCGAGGCAATCATTTGAGAAAGCAAGGCTGTTGAGTCTGCCGATAAGAATGAGGTGATTGACAGAGTCTAAAGCCTTGGCCAGGTCGATGAATACGGCTGTACAGTACTGTCTCTTATCGATGGCGGTTATGATATCGTTTAGGACCTTGAGCGTGGCTGAGGTGCACCCATGACCAGCTCTGAAACCAGATTGCATAGCGGAAAAGGTACGGTGGGATTCGAAATGGTCGGTTCTTTATCTGTCCCCATTAGGAGAACCATTTATGGTTCCAGGTAGAACCCTCTGTGAAAAGAGTGTAGGACATAGAACAAATGATAGTGTAATTTATCATTTGCGATAGGCACACTAAAACCACATACTGTTCAGTTGGATTAGTTGTGATGGAGACTAAAGCTGGACGTTTTACTAATCCATCTGAGCTGACTGACTGAGCTGCTGCAGTGGAGTGGTTTGTTCTCTCAGCATTGTTCTGTACCGTTGCTCTGCTCTGTTCATTCATCACACAGGCCTGCAGATATTGAGAGGCCTCCCCGTCTCAGAGTCGGCTGCTGTCAATGATCCCCACCTTTGTTTGTAATTGTCTCTAAGCGATCTCTAGCCCTTCACTTCCTCTTTCTCTCTCTTTCCCCTCCTCCTCTCTCTGTGTGTGCTCCACTGGTCTGTAGCACTTCTCACCACTCCTGGGACAAAAGTCAATGGATCTAGGAGCTCGTGTCAACGAAACTCTCCGTGCTTCTGATGAATATTTACACTTCAGAGTGATGAGTCTGAAGCAATGTTTGTTTGACTTTTCAGACTTGTGAAAGTTTTCTCATTCGAATGCAATCAATGTGGTGTATCAACTTGATAAGAAAATAAAATTGGTAACCAGAGTGCCCTTTGTGCTAATGCGGTAGAAACAGAACACACAGAACACACAGAACACACAGAACACACACACATTTCAACAGTAAAGTGCAGTCTCATTACCCTGAAAGGCAGACATCCTGAATAAAATGGAGTTACATTCATATTTATGCCAGTAAAGTGCCTTCATAATCAGACAGAGCGATGTCACATGGTGTAGTGTGGGTGGATGTGTGTCGCCCACACAAACGCGTATACAGAGGTAGAGCACACACATATACACACTCTCCATGCCCAAATCCTTCAGACTAATGTAAAGTGCAGGGCATGGGCCAGTGTCCCAATGTAATGCACCAATGGTCATTTTGTAGGGGTTTTCCATTAAACTGTAGGTACAAATGATTTCCTCTTATAATCAGGACAGGAATACAACAAACTCTCTCCTCCCTACCAACATGGTACATGACTAGGCTATCCGCTGGCAACTAAGCAGTAGATTTCTAGCTGTTTCGCAAGTCTGCAATCTGTATCCCACTTACGAAAAGGCTGTGTTGACGTCCAAGATTACCAAAAAAAGAATGGCAAAAGCTGGACACCCACCACAGGCACACACTGACCCTGACATATTGATGGGGGTGGTAGAGGCACGTCCCAGGTCCCATCTCGAGGCCCGTAGCAATCACAGGGAAAGAGCCAGGTCGAAGGCAGAGGGAATAAATAAAGCATGCTGATGTTTCAAAAAATGCTCCTGCTGAGAAATACAACGCTTCGAAGTGTGCCTGTCCACGGGAGAAAGAAGTGTGAAATAACGGGGGGAAGGCGCTTCAGCCGTGAAACAAAATGATTTGAGCACGTCCAGCTGGGCTGAAGTAGAGAGATGTCCAAGGAGAAGTGAATTCATCTGTGGCTGGCCTGCCTTCACCAGGATGCTCCGAGTCTGCATGGCATTCCAAAGAGAGAACACACATACTGTACTTTACTCTACACTGAGCTGACACTGGCCCTCCAACCACAGGGCAGCACCAAGACAGACGGACGGACGGACGGACGGGCGGGCGGGCGGGCAGGCAGGCAGGCAGGCAGGCAGGCAGACAGAGAGCGTGAGAGAGAGGAATGGAGTGTGTTCCAGTATGGATGTCACTTCCTATAACGTGGGCAGCATGGTACTAGGCTGGGCTGTGATTGTGCGGAGCAGAGACAGGTTTCCCAGTTAAAATGGGACAACACATTTTAAAAAGCAGGTGCCCTTCAGAAAAGATGTAGCCGCTAAGCGTCTTGTGAAAAATCCTGTAAATATTCTATCGCCTGGCTGTCATACAAAAGCGAAAAACCATAACGAAGCATGAAGGAAATATAATTTCCTATTCATGTGACAGCATTAGCCCCTTTCATAAGCAAACTGAAATATTTATCTATAAAATGTTCAATATCTTCACTGGTAATCTAAAAGAAAAGACAAAAAAATATATAATAATAGCACAGAGAATAGAATTGAATGTGGAGGTAAAGTCTGGTTGGTTGGTTTTTATTGCTTGTTATTAAATCTTGGCAAAACAATTATTTTTTCTCTTTTGTTAGTAACACAAAAAAAATTAAAACACTGCCCCTGGGCTGTGGGGCTTTACAGTAATGGTTTAAAAAGGGAAATTGTGATACACAAGCTATTAGACAAAGCCATAATCAAATTCATTAATTTTATTCATTCTGAGGGTGACAGGTTTTCTTAAAGTGACACAAGCCTTAAGCAGGCACATAGTCATAGTGGGCTCAGTATGCGCACTCTAAAGCAGGCAGAGTTGTTTTTGTTTGGAATTATTTTGTTCTAATATCCTTTGTGGTTTACATTTCACATACAACAGTGGATCTCTGTTGTATTAACAAATCTGTCCATTGCTGAAAGCATTGCATTGTTGTCCCACAACATCATACCATGTTCACTGACATGGTATTACACATGGACAAAAACATACTGGGCTGTGTTACACATCACACACACACATCCGAGGGGGAGGAGGATGAAGGGGTAGCCCTTGAAACGGATGAAACATTTCAAATAGATATGACCACAATCAATTCTGAAACACTGCACAAAATTAATTAGAGTTCTGCATCGGAGGCCTGTGTGGGGATCCTGTCCGGTTGGCCCCATTTGTCTCCTGCCTCCTGCGATACGCCAGAGAAGGCTGTGGAACAAGCCGGCCCTGCCCTCACCCCGCCAGCCCCTCACCCCGCCATCATCGGCCCTGCCGCACAAATGATTAACTCCAAATTATTCAAATGATCTCACAACAGCCACGACAGGACACACGGCAGAGCGGGAGGAGAGAGGGAAAGAGAGGGAGACAGAGGGAGGGGTGGAGGGGTAGATTTATAACCATTCATCAATATCAACAGTGACGAGCGTCGATGGGCTGTGCGCACACACACACACACACACACACACGCGAGGCCATGGGATTTTCTCTTTTAACTCCACATTTCCTCCACAATACAAAGTTCCGTCCTCACCTCTTCTCCTGTAAATCATTTACCATCAATATCATCAACACTATCGATCCATCTTGTCAGCTTCACGGTTTGCACTTCTATCCAGAAGTAGTCTATCCAATGGACAGGGATATTCATCTAAAAAAGTATTCTCATCTTTTTTTTGGGGGGGGGGGGGGGGGGGGGGGCTTCTCCCGTCTTGCTCCTTCTTTCATGAAGTGCAATATATGGATTCATGTACAGTGTATTGCAGTGCGGGACATTCCCCCTGCTATGATACGCACACATACTGTACTCCATGACATGCCAGTGGAGAGGTTTATTAACTGAATTCTCTAGAAGCTGACTCTGCTTTCATTCACCGCTTTTGGTCTGTCACTGGAAATCCAGCACTTAAAACACTGAAATACTTGAAGTTCTTGTCAAAACCACAGTCTTTTCAGAAAATGTGTAATACTAAGACGCAATTAAATCAAAAGGCTTTTCGCATCCTTAGAACTTCAAGACGATGTTAACTTTTGGACAAAAGGGCTCGTATTGCTGTGGACGGGGGATACATCCCCGCTGTCAGAAACCAAGGGTTAATGTATCACGATTAGCACTCATGGGCCCTGATCTGATATATTTTTAATTAACGGTACCCCATTCAAGCGCTTGAAGGAACAAAAAAAGAGAGAAACTTTTGACAGCTCTAATTAATGAGCGTGCGAAACATGGAAGCTGATCTCACGGAAGACGTTGGCTTCATTAGACAAGCCAGTCTGGAGGACATCAAACGGGCCAGAATGGCCTGTCTGATCCCTGCTTTTATTCCCCCTCAGAGTGGCGGCCGGGAGAGGGAGAGAGAGGAGGAGAGAGATGGAGAGAGGGGGGAAAAGTAAGAGGAAGAGAGTGCAGGGACAAAGCGAAGGCGAGGCTGCCACATCACAACAGGAGAGATGAATGACTTCTTACCTCTGGACACAAGGCCTTAATGAAACCTCCAGGGGCTAAACAATGGCATCTCGCAGATATACAGACACACACACACACACACACACACACACGAAACAGACATTCTGCGCATCCACAAACTCTCGTGCATAGGCACATCTCTCTCTCTCTCTCTCTCTCAAAGAGGGCAAACAGATAGTATTCTGGGCCAGGCAGACATGGAATACTGGCACTCCAATGGAGACCACGGCTACCTGCAGTAAAACAGGTCAACAAGACATAGCTCTCTTTATTAGCTACCAACCCCATCAGGTCCTTACCACCCAAAACCTACTCCAAAACATACAATATAACCAATAAATGATGTTCCCATGTTACTTCCTCCATATATTATGGCATATAATCAAAGGGCTTGTGAAATCCCATCACCTCTTCCGTGTCAGGAGCCTGGGGACAAAACTCCAAAAGGCGTCGACTATCGCTTGTGCAGCCAGCTCATGAGGCCGTGATAAAGCCAGAGCCGGGGACACAAACAGAGACATCAATCTTCACTGATCAGGAGCAGATAGAGAGAGAGAGAGAGAGAGAGAGAGAGAGAGAGAGAGGACTAAAAATGAAGAAACAAATTGGATGTCAATACAATGGCCTAGGACCAGGGCCTTGGCTGGACAATGTCCACCATCAGGATACGCACTGAACACCCCCCCTCCCCTTGTGTGTGAGAGAAAGTATTTTAGTTTGTTTGTATCTATAGGGGACATTCCGAGTTGCCCGCTTAAAAAGAAAGACAACATTGTTTTCTTGAGTGCTGATTTTTTTTTTTTAAGTTAAAAATATCGCTAACTATCCTGGAAAAAATCTGAGTTGCATTGCTCCATCAAATCTCCATCAATAGAAGTCTTACAGTATGTCAAGATTGAAATCCTGACCGTCAAAATTCTTCTATCGAAACTCACCTCCCAAATGTTTACCGACGCTGCTTACACATGAATAGCTGACAGTGTCTTAGCCATCTTTACCCTAAACAACTAACGGATTGTTAGTGGTGGAGAAAAGTTCAATGTTGTTCAGAGTTCTTCTCCAAACTTCTTGAGCTACCCAGGTTGCGCTACATCCAAAATCAGTCCAAATGATTTACTGGCATGTGTGACATTTCTGTGGCATGCTGCTTAGGGGCCTTCCTCTATCTATCCCTCTCTCTAATTCTCCCAATTAATGCATAAAGACAAGCTTGGGTTATCATTTCTTCTCTCCTTCCCTCCATCCCTCACTCCCTCCCTTTCCATCACTCTCAATGTGAGGGGATCGGCTCAGCTTAAAAATCGGTTCTCTCTGTGCTCTTATGAATATGCAAACGCCTCTTATCCACACGCCAGCCTAACGTAATAGTTACAGTGCTCAACTCAGTGCATAAAAAGTAGCACTTCTTCTTTTGGCGGCAAAGCTACAGAAGAGATAGAAAGTGATGCTGTGTATGAAGACTGTCAACGTCCCATCAACCTTTGTGGTTATTTCTGACCTTGTAATTATAGAATTTGGTCCTGGTTGTTCACTCCCTGTTGTTTGTGGTTATGGTCACTCCCATTTCCCATCTGTCATTGTTAAAGAGGAGTTGCACTGGTTTACAGGCGAGGAAAATCAAGGACCCATCACTGGTCATATAGCCTTACTAAAGGATCCATGCCTTTAGTGGGAAACGGGGTCTGCGAAGGGCATGATACTGTTTCTCACTCTATACAAATATAAATGTTTTTCTCTATCACGGAGACAGTGACTTTTATTTTTGTTGGAGTTTGTCAGTTTATGAGCTGCTGCCACAACAAGGTGCCATTAGATGGGAAGATACAGGGGTAAGGGTAACGGATGACTGACAAGGAGAGGCCTGCACTGGGATGGAGCAAGCGACACAACTTTTAACCATTTATAATCCGCACCTCAACATCAAGGGGAAACCTTTTATTATTGACAGCCCAGATGCAGGATGTCAAATGTTTAGCTTTCAAGTGCTACATCTGAAGGTTCTTTTATTCCCTTTTTTTTCCCTCTCCCAGAAGGCAATTTTTTTGTTCCCTGCACTGCACATTGAAGGCCTCTCTTACCATGTGATCACTGATTAAAGTCCCTTAAGTGTCACCTGCCTGCCAACTCCGCCACTGTTTACATTGGAGCAAGGATGCCAAATTAGGCTCCACTAACACGGTTTCACAGGGTAGAGAGAGAGAGCGAGAAAGAGAAACACACAAGGCTCCACGAGGGAAGAACAGAGTTCTACTCCTTTTGGCTAGAAGCTTCCCGGGTGATTTTTATCCAATCTGAAAATCTATCATGCGGAAACGTCTTGGACGTCAACAAATATCACGTCAAATAGAGTAACAAATGTAATAAAGTGTTTTACTGTGCTTTCATTTGAGAAAGAGTAATAATACATGTTTTTTTTCCCCGCTTCTGGTTTGATCAGTAGAAAGGAGGAGGGGAGAATGTAGTAGCTTTGTTTCTGTGTGCGCGTGCGGGCAGACGAGCATCGGGCTTGACAAATGAGAAACAAAAACATGCATTGTGCCTGCTTTATTTATACCACTTGCACAGTGACGACACGTCAATCCGGATTCTCAGTTCAAAGGGTCATGAGCAAACGAAGCCTGAGGAGATTCATAAATTCCATTTGTCATGCTTTGTGGGGCAGTTTTTTTATGCTTTTGAAATGAGTAAAGAAAACACCGGTGTGAGACCGTTTTTTTTGTGCCAGAATCAGGCATAACCTAAGAAGGAATCTAAACGGAGGATGGATTCAACCATCAAGTATGAGGAGCATGTTCTGACAAGGGTGAGCTGCTTCAGTTGTGGTTAACAGCACCATCTGTGGGAACATTTAGGAAGTTCCACTACGAAACTGCAATTCAACGGCCTATCAAATCACTAGTCTGCCTGTTTTCAAAGTCATGGACCAGGCAGATCTACTGCTTAAATTAAGAAGTCATGCTTGGTCCTAATCCATATAAATAGGTGTCAATTATTTTCAAGTTTTGTCACAGAATGGTCAAACGTGACAGTATTTTAGAAACTGACACCTCTCAGCATAGGAGAGCAAAGGGTGAATATACTGATGTTGCGCTATTGTGACATAATAAGACCACACGGTTCTCTGACACCTGATTGAGGTTCTTCACACATCCCGTCATCACCTCCCCAATCTCCCTCTCTGGCCCCGTGCTCTAATTATCCTGTTGGCCCTGACACACGAGCGGTCCATGAGGGAGAGCGATGGGGGTGGGGAGGGGGAGCATTAACTGCAGGGCTCATGCCAGTCACATAAGCATATGTGTCAGTAAAGCTGACACACATGCCACTTTGCTGCTCCACTGCTACAGGTGAGAGCACAGCCTTGTGTCACATCCTTAGGCCTGTAGCCCCAGGTAAAGGGCTCTTAGCCTATCACCCACGCACACCCTCAGATGAACATGTACAAATGTTTATTATGCACAAAATAAAACACACAGACACACACCTCTGACATACTAAAACGGACCAGTCTGTTCTGTTGGAGTCAAAAAAATGGTGCGGGTGAATGTTGTCTTGTTTCATGACAGGCCTAAAATGAACAAGAGCAAATGTATTCTCAATGAAGTTCCCCTTAATGCTCAGCCGCCTATCCGTTCACCCCAATTAAATGTGCGCTTTAGTTGCCCTTTAGAAAGACCACCTTTCTCATGACAAACGAAACATTACTATAAAAGATAAAGATTTAAATAAAAAAGAAACCGTTTTTTTTTCCTTCTTCAAATCAGCAATAATAATCCCAAACCTAATTACAGACAGTGCAGATATTTCAGTCTGATTTGCTCCAGACAATTAATTTATATTATTTTCTGGATGACATTCAGAGCTGCACCCTTTTATCTTTCTTTCTTTCTCACACACCCACACACACACACACACCTTCCTCACCATACGCAGCTCTCAATGCTTCCTGAGTCCTGAGCCTGCGACACACCATCATACTCAGCTGTAATATATAATTGTATCACTCTTTCAAACTTGTCACTCGCCTTGAAACATAAAGCTGTGACCTTGACCCCCCCACCTATAGTTTCTGATATGTGTGCTGCGTGTTGATATGAGATATGAAATATATATTGAATTTATCTACACTCCAACGCTGGACACAAGCACACGCTCTCTCACACCATTATTGGATTCCTTAAATCACTGACATCAGTAGCCATGTTTGGATGAAACACACAATCCCCTCACCTTACTCCTGAGTTACTGTCACACGAGGCAACCTCAGTATTCCCACCGCTGACGATGACTTCTTCTTCTTCTTCTTCTTCTTCTACTTCTTCGGCCTATTTCTGCCCAGTGATAACCACAGGCCTTTAGTCCTGCAGTAATACTTAAAAGGATAATAGTTTCGCACCGGCTTTAATTAAACGCTAATCAAAATGAAGGCCCATGGTTAGGCTGTGGCCTACATATTGTACATCTTACAGTGTAATGACATACAGCTACTTCAGAGTCCACGAGGGGCTTCCTCAAATACACCCAACTGTATCCCCATTGGGCCAGGCAGCGATCAGAGGTACTAGTGGCTTTACTCCCAGACCTCAAGGTCACAAGTTCATACAGGGTTCAGATAAGGGTCAGGTCACCGCTGTGGTCCCCTTCATCGTGGCCCTCTACCTAATTCTATGAGTTAAAAGCTGAGGGGCTGGAGGGGACTTTATCCAGACTAATGGACTCTTTAGGGTTGTGTTTGCCAGTCATAAACACAGGCAATGGGGTCACGCCGCCATGTCTTAGTGCATTCTGAACACTGAGAGCAACATCACTCTTTCAGGTCCCCATAAAACCACACCAACGTCTGTCCCTGTCCACTTAGCATGCGTCACAGCACTCGTATATAAAATACTATAAGTACAGCAACGTAAAGTACAAGACGTATGGCTGTTTTAGTAAGAAGACATATCAAAGAAATGTAAATAAGTTGACCCTCCAATGTCTAAATGGTTTACACACTATACCATTCCAAATGACCTTTCTTCAGTAGCTCAAGACCGTTATGCACAACCTGATTTCATATTGTAGCTGTTCCGTCTCTGAATGCTTGACCTGAAATCTAATAGAGAAACAGTAGATAGGAAGTGTACTCTATGCACAAGGTGTTGTTGGAGGAGCGTGGCACTGGTTGCATACCGACACACAGCTGGTTGTTGTTGAGCAGACCAGCGTGTAGGCTACAAGGTGAATGAGAAGGGCAGTGTGTGAAGCGTGTGTTTGCAGATGAGGCGCTCTCGTTAGGTGAGGTGCGTGCACTCGGTTTGTCTATTGGAAAGAGGAGACACAAAGCGAATTATGCTCTGTATGTCAACATTAGCGTGGAACGTGAGCAGCAGTCTTTCCTTAGTCATTAAGACACATTAACAGTGATTTCAGGAGGCTGACATACGCGGCCATCTCCTTTCCAGCTCAAATGGGAACGGATACAATGACATTACTGCCTCCTCGAGACATCCACAGCCGAGAAATATGTTGTGTGAAGAGAAAGAAAAAGAATCATAGCGGAAACAGGATTGTTTTTTCTTCATCAGCAGATAACAGCATTGCAGCATGACAAACTTGAAACACTGCTTTTTGCCCTGGGCCAAGTTAATTGCATTAATTTTCTCTGACAATTTCACAAAATAAGTAAAGACAGAGGGGAGGGGGAAAAAAGGAACGACACTGAGTGTGTGTTTGTTACAGAAGTGCCCCTGTCATTTTTCAGCAATGATGAAATTAGTACAAAGTGTTCTCTCTGGATATAATCAATCACTACTTTCACGCGGTGCCACCGAATACAGCTGAAACCATATTTCCCCCCACTTGAGGACAAATGCTTCCTGATTGTGGTGCACACTTGTCTATAAATATATCTCAGTGCAGCTCCCTGCAGTATTAGGTTAGACATTTTTTTCAGGGTAAACATCTGTTTCTGCAAGCCTTGAGACAGACAAACTGCTGTGCCTCTTGACCGGAAAAGAGCAACGCCTGTTAAGAGAGAGCAGAGCTATGGTGCCGGTTACCTCTGGACTGGGACACATGTAGAACTACTAGTGAACATTGACAATGTGTCAGTTTCGATGACCCCATGTATAAAATGAAAATCCTATACAAAGATTAGGTCTAATGTTTCAAATAGTGTATGCAAGATTCAAAATTCTTTCTGTCTCGGAGTCTTAAAGTAATACAAAATAAAATGTACAGTATATATTGGTACTCATACAAACACTAAAAAAAGCAGACAGTAGGCTACAGTGTTCAGTATTTTAAAACAACAAAGCCCCCGTCAGATTTATCATGGCTTTCCCGGGTCCTTTCAGATGGTGATGGAGCCATTGGTGGAACATGGTGACCTGCTGTGATTTGTAAGGGTACTTTGACTCTCATTTCCCCAAGCCACGAACGCGGTCGGTCGCTGGGCCTTGTCTCTAGTGCATACTGTCCCGGCCTACCAGAGGAAAGTCTCTTCCCAATCCCATTACAGCCATTTCCCATTTGGAATGATGGGACAAGCCACAACAGAAATCAAATATTTATCATGTTGTATTAACCCCCACCCACCCCCATATACACACTAACACCCCCATCGCTCCATGTGTTGGCTAGTTTCTGCACTGAATTAATTATCCTATTAGGCCGTAGCTCAGGTGTGTTGCTGTTTGGCTGGGTTTACACACACACACACACACAAAATGTTAAAAGCACATATACACTCACGACGACATGTGGCTTTTGATATTACCACAAAAAGTGAATCTGTCATAGATCGGTCTGCTCTATTGAACTGTGGTTGGGTGTCACACTACATGTTAACATTGTGTGGTTAAATAGTGTGTTTGAACCTCTACACACATGTGCATGAGTCAACAGACTACATAAACTCAGCAAAAAAAGAAACGTCTTCTCACTGTCAACTGAGTTTCTTTTCAGCAAACTTAACATGTGTAAATATTTGTATGAACATAACAAGATTCAACAACTGAGACATAAACTGAACAAGGCACTTGCAAGTTCCCAGACATTTCTGGGGGGGAATGGCCCTAACCCTCACCCTCCGATCCAACAGGTCCCAGACGTGCTCCATGGGATTGAGATCCGGGCTCTTCGATGGCCAGAACACTGACCTTCCTGTCCTGCAGGAAATTATGCACAGAGCGAGCAGTATGGCTGGTGGCATTGTCATGCTGGAGGGTCATGTCAGGATGAGCCTGCAGGAAGGGTACCACATGAGGGAGGAGGATGTCTTCCCTGTAACGCACAGAGTTGAGGTTGCCTGCAATGACAACAAGCTCAGTCCGATGATGCTGTGACACACTGCCCCAGACCATGACGGACCCTCCACCTCCAAATCGATCCCTCTCCAGAGTACAGGCCTCAGTGTAACGCTCATTCCTTCGACGATAAACGCAAATCCGACCATCACCCCTGGTGAGACAAAACCGCGACTCGTCAGTGAAGTGCACTTTTTGCCAGTCCTGTCTGGTCCAGCGATGGTGGGTTTGTGCCCATAGGTGACGTTGTTGCCGATGATGTCTGGTGAGAACCTGCCTTACAACAGGCCTACAAGCCCTCAGTCCATCCTCTCACAGCCTATTGCGGACAGTCTGAGCACTGATGGAGGGATTGTGCGTTCCTGGTGTAACTCGGGAAGTTGATGTTGCCACCCTGTACCTGTCTCGCAGCTGTGATGTTCAGATGTACCAATCCTGTGCAGGTGTTGTTACATGTGGTCTGCCACTGCCACTCCTGTCTCCCTGTAGCTCTGTTTTAGACGTCTCACAGTACGGACATTGAAATATATTGCCCTGGGCACATCTGCAGTCCTCATGCCTCCTTGCAGCATGCCTATGGCACGTTCACGCAGATGAGCAGGGATCCTGGGCATCTTTCTTTTGGTGTTTTTCAGAGTCAGTAGAAAGGCCTCTGTAGTGTCCTAAGTTTTCAGAACTGTGACCTTAATTTTTTAATGTTTTACCTTTATTTAACTAGGCAAGTCAGTTAAGAACAATTTTTATTTTCAATGACGGCCTAGGAACAGTGGGTTAACTGCCTGTTCAGGGGCAGAACGACAGATTTGTACCTTGTCAGCTCGGGGGTTTGAACTTGCAACCTTCCGGATACTAGTCCAACGCTCTAACCACTAGGCCCCATTTGTAAGCTGTTAGTGTGACCGTTCCACAGGTGCATGTTCATTAATTGTTTATGGTTCCTTGAACAAGCATGGGAAACAGTGTTCAAACCCTTTGCAATGAAGATCCGTGAAGTTATTTGGATTTTTACGATTTATCTTTGAAGGACAGGGTCCTGAAAAAGGGATGTTTATTTCGGTACATGAGATTAAACACTATGTTGGGATGAGCCAGGAAGTAACACAATTGTTGTTTCTTATACAGTATCTACATCTACTTTTCACTACTTTCCCAGAACACAGAGTGTGTGCATAGAGAACAGACTGTTTGTCGCAGAACAAAGCTACGTGTCTCCCTCTCTCCCTAGGCCTGTCCCCCTGTTCAGACACTTCCCCCAAAGCTAACACAAACTACAAGGGGGGAAGTTTGGATTCTCTACTTCTTAAATGCATCTGAATTTCTATTGGATTTCTCAGAGGGAAGACATTTGTCCTCTTCTGGTGCTGTTGTCTGGGGTGAAGAGCGGGGAAGGAGGTGCACGGTATGGATGTTCGGATGTACAGTACACACACACACACACACACACACTCCTCAGGAATTGCTCGGTTTTATTTGAAATGACCAACCAAAATATGTCTATTTTCCCAATACTCAGATAGTGTGGATGTTACCAGATAGGGAGGACTTAACATCCACTGTTGTTCCACGTTTTTATCATTGTAATACATACCAGGAAACACCCCCATATTAAGAATCAAAGTGAGATCACAACAGTTTTGGCACATAGTTTTAGGAGGCAGGTCTAACTAATGTCCTTGTAGGCAAAACAGATGCTGAAGTGTCCAATTATCTCACACAAAGGAATGTAAGTTGATTCCTCATGTTCCAGAAATCAATCTGATGTTCAATCCCTTTTCCTGACCTAGTTGGGTAGTTTTAGTGTTAGTACCCAGCACATTCAGACTGTTGATAATGGTGCTGGGTGATGCAGTTTAACCTCTGAAGTTTTCCTCTGTGTCCTAATCCCTTCCTTTGAAAAAGGGGCAAAGGAAATTAGCAGCGATGAAAAACAGTGATTGAAAAATAACACTTATCTCCTGCTGTCGAGTACAAAATAAAAGGCGCGTCGTCGGGGTGTCTGCTGACCATAATCAGTGAGATGTTAAAGGCAGATTTATAGAGGTAAATATTTTGACTCCTTGACTTCACAGATAATTCCAGTTTTATGGGCTAGTATTTCCACACTTTATTTTCTTACATTAGGTGAATACGGCACTTAAAACTCCACAATTTAATTATTTGCACCAGTCTAATAAACAAACTTTATAGCAACCATAAATCAGTCAAACAAAAACACACAGAAAGCTGTTAATCTTACATATTCTATCATAAACCGCAATCTATAAAAAGAAATATGTGTTTTATATGAAAATGTGCTCAGCTGAATACCTTAAGTAAATGTAATACAGGTTTCTAACGTCATGTATAAATCTTGGTTGCTGCATGTTGTTAATTTGATACATTAGGCAATCATTTGCTATAAATAAATGTTTATTAGCTGGCCAATCCTTTCCCGAGTGCTAATGATATCTGTTTAAGAAGATCCTTAGGAAGATTTCAATTAGCACACAACTTTCCACAGCCACACACTACTTAGTTGGTCAAACAAATCTAATCTATTCGCTGCACCATAATCTTTACATTGGCTTCCTCTCTTTCCTCTTCTTCTGTAAGCATCCAAAAATACTGCTAGACAGCAGCAGGGAGAGAGAATAGCCTGTATACTGTTGCTTCAGAGGCGCTGTATTTGCTTACCGGAGAGGTAGATAGTTCCTACAGTAGTTCTGAAAGTAAAATGCTTTATAGATGAACACAATCAGTGTTTCTGATCAATTCCCCTCATATTCCAGGGAAATGTCTCACCTGTTGGCACCTGTCTGTAATTTGCTACTAATCAGTTTAATTCGAACCTACTAAACCGATAAGTTAACCATTAGCCATAGCCACGGACTCGTTCCCTAGTAATCAATGACATATGACAAATGGGAGCTGCAGAGCATGGCATCCACAAATGTGGATAACTACCTGAGGCACAAATCCTGCCATTTATTCACTTATTCATTCATTCACTTAATTGTATTCAACTAGTCTTAGATCAATAAGTAATTAATTTCACTGGCTAAAGGAAAATTGTTCTATGGTGAGCAATCGAAGAGTAATGTCTTTTTGTTTGAAAACTTCAGATATGAATCAGGGTGAGGTAGATAGGAGGGACATAAAATGTGTGGTATGTGAATATTGACATATTACTAAACATGCACAAAACATTAAATAGTTTTAAATAGTAGATATAATACACATTTTTGTGGATTCTGTGTGTGCATATGAGAGCATGTACTGTGAGTGAGTTTCTGCAGTTCCATATTCCTAGTATCTTTGGAAGGTCAAACATTTTAATCTTGAGATAAACCACTGTGTATATCCAGTCATAGACAGACATGAGACCCCAATAACTATTCATTCAAACAAACAACACACACAGTGATCCTCATGCCAGCATTATTGTCCCTGTCTCCTTTCATGGCCAGGCACTCCTCTCCTCTCATTCTAAATGTGTCTCCATTACAAATAGTGGCAGACTGGGGAATGAGGAGGACCCTTTAACCGCTCGGAGATAAAGCTCTTATAACCATCCTAGCCATTTCCAATGAGGACCTCTATAATGTAATGTACCCATTAGCATAACACAATAAGAGTGGAGCTTCGGCTATTTTGGCAATCCTTGGGTTCCATGGCTCCCTATGTGAAATGGTAACCAATATACCAGCAACAGGGTTAAGAATTGTACCCAGATTGTGTCCGTTGTCATGGATGGGTTATATAATGTCCAAATTGAACATTGCTGTATGAAACAGTTTTTTTTTATGGCATTCTTTTGCATACAATCATGGTGCGGTGATTAAGTCAAATGTAGCAACTACAAAATTATGCAAGCGGTACGCTTCTGCTCAAATTCTTGTACGTATTCATTTTGCAGGGTTCCGCGGTGGTATTTCCTCCAAGTAAAAACAGTGCTGAGAGATTCGTTAAGGCAACCGTGGGATGAGAAATCACAGCGGAGAGGTGGGAAATCGGATCAGAGACCACACAATAAGCCAAAGGCTCGCTAGAAAATCATTCCAAAAGCAGCCGTGTGCGAGCCACAGAAATGTTCCTACGGCGAGGATATCTTTTAGGGGAAAGGAGTGGGAAATATATGAACATGGGCTGACGTTTTGTTTGTTCTCCCCGGCAAAATGGAGGACATAGATCGTCCCTTATTGCCTAAAGACCCACAATGCAATTCTAGCCCTTCGGTGGTCACTTAGGGAGTGTGTTGCAGGAGTCACATGGTCAGATGGATCGCATCAATTTGCAACAAAACAATATAGACTCTCCTCCCCCCCCTTGTTGTCCTCCCGTGCCCCACATATATGATATGTGGGAAGTGAGAACGCAGACAAATAATGTACGGCCGCCCATGGCCGTGCACTCAAATGGTGCTCCGTAGACAGAGGTGATAAATGAATGCATGTCAAAGGTCACAACGTCCTGACGCTAGCCAGAGTTCCAGTGGTGCAAGGCTTCTAGCACCACTCGCTGGTCAGAGTGGGAACGGCAGTTTGGCTACATCAAAGACGAATGCATGTGCTGACTGATGGAGGAATGACAGATGGGGAGAGAGGAACAACAGCTCTCAGTTAAAAAGTGATGTCAGTACTGATTTGTGTGGTGTGATGGTGATGGTGATGATGCAGGAGTCCTGGTAACAGGAATAGGAATTTGAGAAGTAATGTGGAATGTGGTTTGAGTGATATGATGTTAATATCAGTGGTGGTGTGACTGAGAGCTGCTCTAGCACGTTGTGGCATCATCAGACAGGGTTTGGATCACACAGTCCTCTGGGGCTTCTCCTCTTCACTTTCAAAAATAAACACTGACAACGATCACACACACGCAGACAGACACACAGGCACGCGCATACACACACACACACACACACTCACACACGCACACGTTAAAACATAGACAAGCAACCGCAAAAAAACAAGCATTTACATAGAAAACACACACAACCATCAAATATGAGCTTTTTGTCTTTGTCTGCACTCAATAAGCTTCACACATATTGACTCGTCAACTCATCAAAGGTGTTGTCAAAACGTATCGCAATGCTGTACATCTCTTTCTCTGTTTTTCCCTCTCCCCATTTCTACCACTCCCTGAGCCCTCTAGGTGAAGAAAAAACTTCTGAAATAATAGCTTAAACTGAGGTATTACTTTAATACTTCCATAGAAATAACCTGATTCCAACATTTTCAAAGGAGCAGGCTCCCCTGCCCGAGGCTACAGCGTGATGTGTGAGCGAAGTGTATGGTTTGTCACTTCAGATTAGATGGCAGGCTCTGTGTGCCTTTGAATGAGAGGCAGCTGTGGTAATAGGCGGTGTAGATATTAGAGTTAATAAAATCATGTGGAAGAAGATGTATATGCATCTTGACCAAGTACAGCAGCGGCGGGAAAAGGCGTACCAGAGGAGGCTGGTGGGAGGAGCTGTAGGAGGACTGGCATGGAATAAATCAGACACATCAAACATATGGATGCCACATGTTTGAATCCGTTCCATTTATTACATTATATTGAGCCCGTCCTCCTATAGCTCCTCCCACCAGCGACCTCTGGGGTGTACATTAGCCTGTCCCACTGCAACACCGGATGGAACCTGACCTCTAATCCCCCCCCCCCCCTTTACCGTCAGATTGATATTAATAATAAGCAGCCCATAGCATTCCTTTATTAAGTTAACATAAAGGGGTTAGATGGACTGTGTAACTCAAACACACACACACTATTGTTGTGTGGATGGAGGGGGGTTGTTATGGTGGTGGACGGCTGTGTGTGTAGGCTACCAAATTAACAACCAACCAGCTAAATGGAGGTAAACATCATGCGTGGACAGTAAATCTTGGTGGGTATTGGTTAGGTCTGACTTGCTAGAGTCAAATTATGACTCCAGCAAACCTATATAGCCATAGGTTTAGACAACAGTAAACATACTGTAGCAACTCACCACCACACTGAACCAAGGAAGCCCATAAATAATAAAATTTTGGCTCTACAAACAAAGCCATAGAGTGGACAAACCACCACCATAAACAGTGTATGATAAAAGCCTGGAAATGTAATTAAAACAATAAATCCAGCCAAGGCATTACTGGACCAACTCACGTCCTCTCTCTTCAGCCCTGTATGAACGTCTCTCTCTAGTGACCACCAGCACTATGCTCAGTCCAGTACACGCCGAGACACTAAACCACTGGATTGGCTGGACCCTGAGACTAGGCCTTCGTCTGCAGCATGCAAAACCCCACACACTCAGATGATTTCAACCATATTTTACCAGCAGCTCAAGGGAAATAGATATACACTGAATGAACACCACATCAGGTAATCCCGACGTGACCATGATATCCAATCCCTGGACAGCAGGGCCACGCATTATTACCAGGGTCGGGGTAATGGTCAATACCATTTAAATTCCAGTCAAATCAGGAAGTACACTGAAATTCCAATTCCTATTCTCTTCAATGCTTTTCAATGAAGAACACACCCTCCCGGGTGGCGCAGTGGTTAAGGGTGCTGTACTGCAGCGCCAGCTGTGCCACCAGAGATTCTGGGTTCGCACCCAGGCTCTGGGAGGTCCGTGGGGCGACGCACAATTGGCATAGAGTCGTCCGGGTTAGGGAGGGTTTGGCCGGTAGGGATTGTCAAGAATGTTGAACACAAGGTTTTCGTCTGTCATAATGTGTGGCCCTGCTGTCCAGGGATTGGACAGGGTCGCGTCAGGACTACACATCTGGGTACACAGACCCATGTGACCGACTGGGTTCACTCACCCTATGGATGGCTATTTGCTGCAGTGGTATTCAAAAACTCACCCAACAGCAGGCCTTGACCAGCAACTTCAGGTGTCCACAGTCCTTCTCCACAGCCACTGATAGTATTGCAGCTAATAACAAATCCATGTAATGTTTCCCTCCTATTTCCTTGTTTCATTTGAAATTAAATAAATGTTTATCATATAACATGTTCTGGTATCACATCAATATGGGATTGGCCTATTTTTTTACATGTGGAAATATATGTGACAGTGTGTGTAACGAGCTCTTGAGAACCCAAGGGTTCTTGAGTTCTCAATTGAAAGTACGGACCACAGCTGGACCAATGAACTGCAGTCCCGATGCATTGTTTTAACATTTAGAAACTGCATTAATCCTCACTAGCAATACAGTTTTGGAAACCTTTGGAACTTAACTTTTCTATAAGCTTGAACGAATCTTTCAAAAACAACATATACACTTACTGAGCGCAGTTTAGCAAAGGTACACCTGGCTTTATTCACAGAACGCCTCGACTATGACACCCCCTCAACTTTGTCTGTGCGGTTGGTACTGTAGCAGCTCGAAATTGAAATTCCTATCACCTGGCAAATGCACAAAACCATTTAAAAACCTGTTAGCATGCCTGCATCGTGTGCATGTACTTCCCGTCTTGCGCACGTGCCTTCAGTCATGAGGAAACACATCTTGATTGCCACACATAGATAGACCTGTGTTTTAGCCCTTCTGCTTTGCTGAAAAGAAAGTATGTCATTGTGGTATGGGTCAGACTGACCCGCACACTAAAATAATCAAGTAAAAACAGCCCAAACTTCATTTTGTCTTGTCAGACTTTTCAGAAAGAAGAAATACAAGAACATTTGATTTCAAAAACTCGATATTTAAGAACTATTTGTTGAACATATTTCCTTTCTCACAAACAAGCGTTTTCTGTTTGGAGCTCATTTTAGCATGTCTGTGTCAGAGATCTGCTGCTCTCACACTGAGAAGGAGAAGCTTGGGAAAGCTCCTTTTCACCCAAACATAATTGTAAAAGTGCAACCAGAACCAGTCAAAACAATATACATCAAAGCCACGTGTTTATTATGGACCTGTGCAAATATCTATACACATGAAAGCCTCTGGGTCAAAATGACCCACAACATCATGTTTGTCTACAAAATCTACACAGACATTACAACACACATCAGTATGGACACATTTTGAAGTTAGGTTCATGACCCTAAATGAGGAAAAGTAATTTAATATCATGGAGAAAA